>NW_024721871.1:32500-80000 GCF_018991925.1 Homarus americanus | reverse complement strand
GTTATCTATAATATCTACTATTAATGGTTGACGATAGTAGTTGAAATAGGTGGTGATTAGGTAATAGTTTAGTACAGGTGATAACTCCAAGATGTAATTGTAATTGTTATCATCGACGGGTCACTATAATGCACCTGTGTAATGGTTAGCAATAATGTAGTTTACGGTAATGGTTGATGTTATTTACGACCAGGAAGATTCGCCCTTAACTAAGACTCGCCCATAACTAAGACTCTCCTGTAATTAAGACTCGCCCGTAACTAAGACTCGCCCGTAATTAAGACTCGACCGTAACTAAGACTCGCCCGTAACTAAGACTCGCCCGTAACTAAGACTCGCCCGTAACTAAGACTCGCCCGTAACTAAGACTCGCCCGTAACTAAGACTCGCCCGTAACTAAGACTCGACCGTAACTAAGACTCGACCGTAACTAAGACTCGCCCGTAACTAAAACCTGTTATAGTCGACCACTAACTCCTCATCTGCTTTGGGATTACTGCTGACCCATATATATGTGTTTGACCTTTGCCTGGGGAGGAGAGGTCAGGATGGGGTCAGGATGGGGTCAACGAGGGAGCATTGTTGGTCAGAAGATAGTTATATATGTTTTATCTTTTGATTTATTTAAAGGCGATGGTTTAACCTGTTGTGTATGATGGTTTAGCTCTTTTTAGTTATGGTTTAAACCTTTGTGTATGGTATTTGAACCCTTTTATTTATGGTTTAATCATTTTAGTCATGGTTTAACTTTCATAGGATGATAGTATAACACGTTTAGGATGATGGTTTAACACTCTGACGAGAATGGATAGTTTACTCAAGGAAGCTAATTTAACATTTGATGATCTTAGTTTAACACCTCGAGGTTGACAGCTTAACTTCGTTCTATAGTCTAATCTAACCTAACCTAATCAAACCTAATGTAACCTAACTCTACCCAACATAACCTAACTTAACCAAATCTTATCTAACTAAAGCTAACGTAAATTAATCTACATAACCAAAATAAAATAACCCAAACCTAATGTAACCTAACTCTACCCAACATAACCTAACTTAACCAAATCTTATCTAACTAAAGCTAACGTAAATTAATCTACATAACCAAAATAAAATAACCCAAACCTAACCTAACCTAACCAAGTGACCTGGGGTAGTATAGCGGTCCAGCTTCTCACCTGTTATCGACCTGTCTGATTGAGCGTCACAGGATGAAAGAGTAGTCCGTATGGCACCAGCTGTTATTAGCACTGGGTGGAGGCGATGTAATTCTATGTATTCTTCCCATCAAAGCAGTACATTGTTAACTACCACTACCAACAGGTGACATGGTATACTATTTTGAGCCATAAGTAACAAGCGGTATTACATGGCGGTGGTTGGCGGTTCAAATAATCATTATTACGAGGGAGATATAAGTTAGTGGTGGTTATTTTGTCCCCTGTAACCAAGTGTCAGAATATATCCTCATGCCTTATTTGGCTATAATGTCATCCTTGGGTATATCGACAACTACCACTACTGCTACCACCACTACTATCATCACCACCACTAACAACCAACCACACTGTAACTATAAACCCGAGACGATATATTTGTCTCATACACACACACACACACACATCAACAACCGGCTAAACACCTGGACTCCGCCGTAATCATCACAGACCAAAAAAAGAGAAGAAAGAAAAAAAAATGAATTTGGTGTAAAACGAATCATCAAGGAGGAGTTGAAATGGAGGTGGTGAGGGGGAGGGGAGGAAAGTTAATACGTCGGTCGATGCTTCAGATGCAATTGGTGTGTTGCTGAAGCCACCCAACTCAAGAGTCGGCTAGCTGGGGCCCCCTCACGGCAGCGTAGTCTCGACACAATGTCCGTTTAATCAGCCAGTGACCATTTAGGGAGTAGCTACCACTGGCGGGGCTGTGTGTGTGTGAGAGAGAGAAAAAGAGAAATGCTCCCAACAGACGATCAAATGACTCGTTCGTGCGTAACTGTGGGACATTATACACCAGGTAGCAGGAGGGAGGTGGTCAGGGTGTTGGCTGGACATCATGAACGTTTGGTGGACCACAAATTTAAGGGTTTAGGCATCGTTATGGCTCCTAAGGGTAGTCGGAGCTGGGGGTGTTGTAGGTGATGTACTGTATATTGGCCGTTATGTAGGAAATACTTGATGATGTTCTTGTGTCCATGTGTCCATAATAGACGGCGCCCTCTGATACATCCGCCATAACCAGAGAACACAGAGGGAGTGTCGCCCTGCAGAACACCACCCACAACAACACGCTGCCTTTGAAGATACAAGTAAGTGTTTTAGAAGGTTTCAAAAGCAATAACCTGATCTTTAAATTTGTTTTAGAGGAAAGAGTAATTAACCAAATCAAAGGCAACACCTAACCTAACCTAATGTAAATGGTACTGTGTGTGTGTGTGTGTGTGTGTGTGTGTGTGTGTGTGTGTGTGTGTTTTATGTATGCTCTGAACAATACCTAAGCTTAAAAATATCAAGTTTTTTAATCCTTATTTTACGCGAAACAGAAAGTAAACGTAGTTATATTTCAGCCATACAGATAGCTCTTGAAATAGTACGTGTTGTCCTTTCCTCCTCGTCTCTCCTCTCTGATCATCAACACCCACGTCGTCTCCTCATTCATGACGTGTGTGAGTCTTGAAGTGTTTGAGTTTAAGCTATCGTGGAACAGGATGGGTAAATAGATGAATTAATTTACCTAATACATTTAAAGATTTATTTCAAGAGGTTCAAAGATGTCTCTTCTCGGGAGTCTACGTGTTCAGGGTTCACATTAAAAAGTTCTCAGTCGATGTGGAACTTAGGTGACTTTTTGGTCCTACACACACACACACGCTTCACTAACGTCTCCTGTACACATTAGAACCCCTGGCGTGACCCCTGGCGTGACCCCTGGCGTGTGACCCCTGTAGATCATTATACAGACGAAGCATCAAAAGAACCTCGAGACGTGTGGCAAAAACCGTATTATCCTGAACACAATTCATTATTCACCTCCACTAACTCGCCTCTCAGGTACAGGCAACACCCTTGAAAATTTTCCCGTCCTCATTTCAGTCGATCAGTCAACCTGGATGTCGTTAGTTGTCACAAGTTCCTGTCTAGTGATGGCTTATCGAGGGGCGACCGGACGATAGCTCTCTCCTTAAGGCTATTGTAGATCACAGGAGATGGAACGTTAGCCATATTGATCGAAATTAGTGTAAGAGGTTCGTTCTGCGTTCCCTTTGTGTCTTGTGTTATGAACATTGACTCGGGCGAGGCAGGCGTGTGAGGAGGAGAGTTAGACCATTGCTGTCTTTGTATGTATCTAAGTCATCAATTATGTTGGTGAGAATAACTGGAAAAGAACATTAACGCTACAAACTTCTTACTCGATGTTTATATTCACAGCTGTCATGGACCTCAGGATTTTAGTGTTGATGGAGGGGGACAGTTATATAGTGTAAATTTTCTTATCGATATGGCCATAGACTGACACAACGGGAAGAGAATCAATAGGTAAAATAGTGTGTGTGTGTCAGAGGCGCCGGGAAGGGGGGGGGGGCAGTGTTAGAGAAGGACTCGTTAAGATCACCTTGTTGTTATTGTCAAAGTACCACGGTGAATCGTTTATGGCGTCACACTTACACCGTCACAAGTACACTTAAGGTTTACAGTCACGTCGTCACATCTACCGTCACAGTGTTTATAAGAGTCACAAGTACTGTCTAAGCGTCACAGCGTCACAGCTTCAAGGTCTCTTCCTGAGGGCTGGGCTGGGCAGGTATACTCACAGGTGGTCCAGTTCCCAGGTAAAGGTCGGAGGTTCAGAGGTGGACAACACGGAATTATATAACTGGTACACTCGTTCGAATCCCACCTTGGCCGGCCGCCTTGACCACCTCACCACACCTCCCAGCCAACTCATTCCATCCGACCACCTGTATTCACGCCCATATATATCTTACTCCTGCTCCCTACGCCCATTCATCACTATCATCACGCCCATACTATGTCCCCCACACCATTACTCCCAACACACACACACACACTATCTACACCAGACAAAAACTAGCAATTTATTCACGCCCTCTCACCTGCCCACGCCCTCTCATCTGCCCACGCCCTCTCAACTACCCACTCCCTCTCAATTACCCACGCCCTCTCAACTACCCACGCCCTCTCAACTACCCACGCCCTCTCAACTACCCACACCCTCTCACCTGGCCACGCCCTCTCAACTACCCACACCCTCTCACCTGCCCACGCCCTCTCACCTGTCCACGCCCTCTCACAGGTAACTAACACCATCTCCTCCGACTCCCGTCACCAACCCTTTCAGACGCCATGCTACCTCAGGTGATCTAGTCGTGTTGTGACCTTTCCCTCCCTCCCCTCCCTTCCCTTCCCTCCCTTCCCCTCCTTCCCTCTCCCCTCCTACCCTCCTCATCATTCCTCCCCCTCCTCTCCCTCCCTCCCTCCCTAGTTTTTTTTTTGGTCACTTTTGCCTCGTTGTTCAGGTCTCTTCATCTTCCTCAGCTCTCATTGGTGACAGCTGTTGTGTTCCATAATAGTTTTTCTGTTTGTTTTTCTTTTGTTGCGTATTTTTTGTGTCTTCCTTTATTTGTTTAGCTTTTTCTGTAGTTTGTGTTTTGGTTTTGGTTCTTTCATTTGTTTATTTTTTGTTTCGGTTTTTTTGTTTTTGAGTATTTTTGTTTGGTTATTTCGTATTATTGTTTTTCTTTCATTATTTATTTTTTAATTACTTCCATCCTTCCTTCCTTCCTTCCTTCCTTCTTCCTTCCTTCCTTCCTTCCTTCCTTCCTTCCTTCCTTCCTTCCTTCCTTCCTTCCTTCCTTCCTTCCTTCCTTCCTTCCTTCCCTCCTCTCCCCTTCCTTCTCCCTCACCACTCCATTCCCCTTCACTCTTCTCCCCTCCCCCACCTAGAAGCAGTGAACCCTCGTGTAGTTGTTCCCCAATCATCGTGTTTCCTTTTCCTCAACAATCCAGCTGGTAATTGGCCAACACTTTACTCTTTCTTTCTTTCTTTCTTTCTTTCTTTCTTTCTTTCTTTACGTGGACTTAAGGTCACGTTCTGATGCTCGTTATTTCTCCATATTGCACCGCTCTACCACCACCACCCCCTCCAGTCCACCACCCCACTACCCCACCCTCCACCCCCACCACCACCACCCCACTACCACCACCCCCACTACCACCCACCAACCCCCACTACCACCACCACCACCCCACCACACCACCCCTACCACCACCACCACCACCACCACCCCCACCCTCCCACCACCACCCCCCCTCCCACCAACCCTCCCTCACCCCCACTACCACCCCCAGTTACCACCACAGAACCCGAGATCACCTGTGTTTTGTGTTGTTGAGACGAGTGTTGTTGATTGGTGGTAGGGAGGGAGGGAGGGGGGAGAGTGGGGATTGGTGATTTAATGGTATCCGAGAAATAGGGATTTTTGGAGGCTCAGGGTAGGAAGGGATGAGAGGAGAGGGAGAGGAGGAAGAGGATGAGGGAGGAAGAGGATGAGGGAGGAAGAGGATAAGGGGGGATTATGGTAGGTGCTAAGGTAAAAGAGGGAAATAAAGGGGGTCAAGTTAAAGGGAGGGAACATATGAAGGAGGGGAGAGAAGAGGTGAGGGGAGTGACGAGGTGAGGGAGTGAGGAGATGAGGGACTGAGGAGGTGAGGGAGTGAGGAGGTGAGGGAGTGAAGAGATGAGGGAGTGAGGAGGTGAGGGAGTGAGGAGGTGAGGGAGTGAGGAGGGTTGGTACACCTGGTCGGATCCATATTGCACGCTGGCTGGCTAGGTGACTCGCTGCGCTGCTCACCCCCGATAACACACAGGGGAACGTGTCAAGGCGGTCAGAACCCCCCCTTCCCCCACCCCCCTGTTGTCATGCCTCCCTTGACAACCCTTTAACGCACCATTACCTCTAACCCCTTCACCCTTAGACCCCCCCTCCCCTTAGATAATGATTTGAGACTTTTATTCTGTATGGATATTAAAGATATTGGTGGATAAGTCACTAGGATTCAGGCTATGGATTGGTGCCGTGAAGATTAGGGTGGTCGAGAAAGGTGATCGTCCTTGAAGGTAGTGGTTGTTCTGGCCTCCTCCTCCTCCTCCTTCCATTATCCCCCTTCCTCCTTCCTCCCCCCTCCCCCCCCCCCCTCCACACCATTAACCCCCCCCCTTCTCCTCCCTAACCGCAAAGAGTTTCAAATTCGGTTTCCTCAATTTTCAAGATAATTGATGTGTCCTCCGTTGTTCCCTGAGACCCGTGTGAGAATACCAGCCCTAGTACCAGCCACGGCTTTATATGCCCTGATGATGCTGTACTCAGGAATGCAGGCATTACACTGTGGGTCTCCTCTCTCCTCTCTCTCTCTCTCTCTCTCTCTCTCTTTTTATAGTTGTTTATAGGATTGCTATAAACAGGTACCTACTTATTTATTCATATTTATACGCTACATGTGTGTGTGTGTGTGTGTGTGTGTGTGTGTGTGTGTGTGTGTGTGTGTGTGTCACCCCTCAAATGACACCTTAACTGCCATTATGTCAGGTCCGGGTGAAGTAATGACCCATTTTAGTGACTCTTAACACCAATAACTCCCTTGTTAGGTAGACTGATTCATTGATTGATTGATTGACCTTTTTAATATTTCTCTCTGTTTTTCCTTCACCCTTACTCTCCCTCACCTCCTCCGTCACCTTCTCTCTCCCCACCGCCCCCGGCAAGGCTTCTCTCCCATCCTTGTCACTCTCCCTCACCTCCCTCACCCCTCCCTCACCTCCCTCACCTCCCTCACCCCTCCCTCTCTCCCACCGCCCCTGGCAAGGCTTCCCTCCCACCCTTGAGTTGTCGTGGGAGAGTCTGGCTTAATAATGCTCACCAGAGACTCGTGGGGTCGACACTATCTGCCACCAACTGCCCTTGTCATGGTCTGCCACTCTCCTCCTGTCTGTCTGTTGTCAGTGCCTGCCTTTATCCTTGTAGGTGTCTGCCGTTGTCCTTGTCACTTTCTGCCACTGTTACTGTCTGCCGTATTTTTTTGTCTGTTGTCAGTCTGCCGTTCCTTTTTCTCTTACTGTCTGCTGTTCACTTAAGTCTTGTCTGTTGTCACTGTCTGCCACTCTCTTGTCTATTAACCATAACCTGATTGGCTGAACTTACAGACACAAATACATATACACAAGCATAATCCGGTATACATACTATTCGTGTATGTATAATAGTATCCGTGTAGTTCAGGTGATACTCGTGTGATATTCCCACCAGTTAGTCGTTACTACACCTGTATTATGTAGCTAAATATGTACTTTGGTGATACAGAGTGACACTGCTTCTCGATGTGTTCAGGCGGCATCCCTCTTATTGTCACCACTTGAAGATATCTGCACCTGTACTGTACACCTGTGCCTACACCTGTACTGTATACCTGAGCCTACACCTGTACTGTATACCTGAGTCTGCACCTGTACTGTACACCTGTGCCTACACCTGTACTGTATACCTGAGCCTACACCTGTACTGTATACCTGAGCCTACACCTGTACTGTATACCTAAGCCTACACCTGTACTGTACACCTGAGCCTACACCTGTACTGTATACCTAAGCCTACACCTGTACCCTATAAATGAGTCTGCACAGGTGTTGGTCCCTCTGAATAAAACTTGAATGAATACACATACATATGTCCTGCAGCCTACGTGTTGTAAGAGAGTCCTTGCAACCTATACGTGTCAAGTGGCCTGTAGGCTAAGCGTCAAGAATATTCTGTAACCTAAGTGTCAAAAGTGCAGGTTGCATGTCAAAGAGTGAACTACAACCTACGTTAAGTGCAGGTTGTATGTCAAAGAGTGAACTACAACCTACGATAAGTGCAGGTTGCATGTCAAAGAGTGAACTACAACCTACGATAAGTGCAGGTTGCATGTCAAAGAGTGAACTACAACCTACGTTAAGTGCAGGTTGCATGTCAAAGAGTGAACTACAACCTACGATAAGTGCAGGTTGTATGTCAAAGAGTGAACTACAACCTACGTTAAGTGCAGGTTGTATGTCAAAGAGTGAACTACAACCTACGTTACGTGCAGGTTGTATGTCAAAGAGTGAACTACAACCTACGTTAAGTGCAGGTTGCATGTCAAGTACAGGTTAGCCGCACTGTCACACCGAATTTGTAAGTGGAGGTGTTTACTACGTATTGCTCCAGGCTCAAGGGCGTGTTCGTTGGTTTTTGTTTTCCACGGAGCCTCGGGCGTCCAGTGAGAGAGAGAGAGAGAGAGAGAGAGAGAGAGAGAGAGAGAGATGACATTCCGCGGGTCATGGGAGGTTAGGTTAAGTTAGTAGAAGGTAAGATTTGATTCGGTTCCGGATGCGTGGATTAGCGAGTCCCGTGTATGACTCTCTCTCTCTCTCTCTCTCTCTCTCTCTCTCTCTCTCTCTCTCTCTCTATAGTCTCTCACGTCTCCTCCCAATACGTGTGAACTAGTCTAGATTTCTCTCTCATTTCCCAGCTGCAGAACCCATCAAAGTAGATTAATACTGACCACTCAAGTTGAAGTCGTCAGCTATTTGGTAAAGCACCGTTCACCTCGTCATAATATTCCACAATGTTGACGTATAAAATAATAACCAAGAATCTATCGACCTTCATATAAGACAAACCTTCTAAGAATGACATTATGGCACCAACTCAACCATTTTATAACACCAAGGATTCTTCTGTTTTAAGCTGATGATTCAACACGGTAATGGGAACAGCTTTAAAGACCCCACAACAACAACAAAGTGTAAATATCTCACCTTGGATTTCTTTTATTGCGTGAGGAATTTTAATCATTTGGAGGGTAACTCTCGTATATGTCTTCCGTGTTGGATTTTTATGGGGATGAAGAGAGAAAAAGGATATTATTGTTGTGTTGTGTTGACCAAGGGCATGTGTGTGGGTTTTTATTACCTGTGTGGATAACGTTAATGATAAACTCCTTCACCGTAACTATAAATAAACCGTTGCGGATACTGAGTTCGTAGTTCTTGTGTTATATATGATCAAAAATATTCCAACCAGTCCCGTACGCACATCATCCTATCTCCTACTGGGGCAAGAACTACCATTCAGGTCCGTAACTACATCCTTCCCACTAGTCTTTCTTTCTATGCTTCCTACCTCCCTCTGTGCCTTCAACCCTCTACACCTGCTGTTGATTCTTCCTGGGAATGATACTATCCTGATTTTGGTCTCTTTGCATCCTGTTGCTGTCGCGTTGATGAGTCTCTGTTTGATCTCACACACACACACACACACACCTGAAGGCCCACACCTGCTTAAATAACGACCGTAAACACCTGATGACTCGATCGACTTGCTCTAGTTTTAATGATCGACCAAGGACTCTGCCTCACCTGTCTTCTGAAGTCTTTGTTACCGACCGGAGACCAAGATTCACCCACCGTGTCCCTTCCACACCACCACCATCACTCTCCACCACCATCACTCTCCACCACCACTACCATCACTCTCCACCACCACCTCTACCACCACCACCACCACCACCATCACCTCCACCACCATCACTCCACCACCACCACCACCTCACCACCACCATCACTCTCCACCACCACCACCACCACTCACCACCACCACCACTTCCACCACCACCACCTCACATCACTCCACCACCATCACTCCACCACCACCACCTCAGCACCACCACCAGCAAGCACCACCTCACCACCAGGTCTGACCAGCAGCAGCAGCAGTGGTTGCTGGGCAGCACCGTGGCTCACCACCACCACCACCACCACCACCACCACCAGCAGCAACAGCACCACCTCACCACCTCACCACCTCCACCACCACCTCAGCACACCACCACCACCTCACCACCACCACCACCAGCAGGAGTGATAAAAGTAGGAGTATGTCACGTCCTCCTCCAGGTGTGTGCTGGTCGAGTCATGCAGGTGGTGACCAACATTGTTGTGGGTGGGGGCGGTGCCAGGCAGTGCTCGGGGGTCCCGGCCCTGTGTGGTCCACCCGCCCTCCTCCTGCCTGGCCGTGCTGGCATCATCTGTCGACAATTTCTGTACAGCATGTCGGGAATGCCGTTTCTCCTTCCCCCCCCCACCCAACCTGTATGAGTCAACCAGTTGTTGCCGGAAGAAGGTAAAGCTCTCGACCTCACCGTGTTGATGGTCGATTGTGTTGTTCTTGGTGGAGGGTTTAGTTAAGGTATTCGACTCGTCTCATCAGCGACTTTGTATTACTTTATACTCAGTCGACATTTTTGTGTTTCACATTTATAATCGACCTTTTTTATTTGATTTTCTTCAGAATCGACAGTAATATTTTATTCGAATTATGAGCTTAAATTGCTTATGACAAACTCTTCTATACGTCTTTGAATATTCAAATCGACCTCACAAACCAACTTTCCTGAGTCATGAGTTTATTTATGACAGTTATTTCATCCCGGTTAGTATTTCATAATCGACCTCCTAATCGTCCCTTTATTATCAATGTTGTCTTAGTAGATAACGTTACGGTGAAGTCTTGGCCCATTGTCACGGCCCAGTGAGATGTGACATACGACCATGCTTACCTAACCCAACTTCCGCCTTCCATGATCTTACTGATAGATGTTGTTCTTTACTCCTGAGGGATATATATATATATTTCTCAAGGGCGACACAACACAGCCAGTTTATATTTCTTAATCCACCCTTGTGTTTGTTGTGTTTGTTGTGTTTGTTGTGTTTGTTGTGTGGTTGTTGTTGTTTATTTTTCACCCATGGTAGGTATTTATTCATATCACTTACCTGTTCACTCACCTGTAATACGGTGCTAAGGCTATCACTGCTATGTTCATCTGATCCAATTACTGTACAGGTGATGGGTGTGGCTGTGATGTATTAAGAGGTGTGGTTAGGGTGTGTTGGGGTGTGTTTAGCTGTGATGTGTTGGGGTGTGTTTAGCTGTGATGTGTTGGGGTGTGTTTAGCTGTGATGTGTTGGGGTGTGTTTAGCTGTGATGTGTTGGGGTGTGTTTAGCTGTTATGTGTTAAGGATGTGGTTGTGATGTGTTGGGGTGTGTTTAGCTGTTATGTGTTAAGGATGTGGCTGTGATGTGTTTGGGTGTGGCTGTGATGTGTTAGGGTGTGTTTAGCTGTTAGCCTCCATCATTTGTCACGTGGCAGGGGAGCTGTTAAGCCCTTGGGTACCAGTTAATACAAGGGCATCCACTACCACCTACCACCACCACTACCATCACCACCACTACTACTACCACCACCACTACTACTACCCTTCACTACTCTCACCATCACTACCTGCCACCACTACTACCAGCATCACCACTACCACAACTAACAACCACCACCCTCTACAAACCACCAACTAACTACAATCAACCAACCACAATCAACCAACCACAATCAACCAACCACAACCAGTACCTCCAGATCAAGGCGAGTCTCTTATAAGGGCGGCTCCACTGTTGATTACTCGTTCCCTCCCATCGACCATGAGGGCCACACACACTACCTGATAACAACAGCTTGTGGTCCACGTTGTAAGGTCACTGACGACCCACCCTCCCCCCCCGCTGTGGTCATCGATGGTGGTTGTGGTCGTTCTGTGAGGTCGTGTTTACCCTTTATATCACTTCCTTCTTTATGTCCTCCTCTTTCTCCCTTTCCTCATTTTCCTCCTTATCCACCTCCTCCTCCTTCCCTTCTTTCTTCTTTCTTTTTATATCACTTCCTCTTCCTCCATCTCCACCCCCTTGTCTTTCACCACATTTTCCTCCTCCTCTTCTTCCCTCCTTTTATCTCACTTCTTCCTCCTCCTCCTCCAAATCCTCCTCCTAGCAACTGGCCTCTAGAGGGAGAGAAGGAAGGAAGGAACGGGAAGGCTGCCACACCCTTACCCACAGGCACCATCAGAGGGCGTGTATGTCTATAAGGAGCCCAGGCTTGACCCATACTCTCTCTCTCTCTCTCTCTCTCTCTCTCTCTCTCTCTCTCTCTTTTCTGCTTTGCTCTGACACGAAAGAGATAAAACAATAAATAAAATAGATATACCACACTTTTCTTCCTCATATACTTAGCTTGCACACACACACACACACACACACACACACACACACACACACACACACGGAAATGAATCACTTAACATCCACAGGTGTACAGTAGAAAGTAACAACAAACGAATGCAGCAATAAGGAAGAATTTTTATCACCCCTCACACGTAAGTCTATTCCTGTCCTCCCTCGTACCTCCGTGATGGTATCTTGATGGCGTGATATTACCAACCACCAGTTATAGCATTTGTTGACATGATATGAATTCGTCCACAGGTTAAGTGATTGTCCTAGAACCTAACCTAACACCTTGTGCCAAGTGGGAGTGTGGAGGGATTGTTTTGGTTAGGTTAGGTTAGGGAAGGTGAGGTGGTCTTACTCAGGGTTGTGTTCTGCTTAGAGATTGGGGCCCATTAGAAACTGGATTAAGGGGCCCCATTTGCAGATTGAGGGCCCCATTTGAGGATTGAAGGCCCCATTTGCAGATTGAGGGCCCCATTTGAGGATTGAGGTCCCCATTTGAGGATTGAGGTCCCCATTTGAGGATTAAGGTCCCCATTTGAGGATTAAGGTCCCCATTTGAGGATTGAGGGCTCCATTTGAGGATTGAGGGCCCCATTTGAGGATTGAGGTCCCCATTTGAGGATTGAGGGCCCCATTTGAGATTTGAGGGCCCCATTTGAGGATTGAGGTCCCCATTTGAGGATTGAGGGCCCCATTTGAGGATTGAGGGCCCCATTTGAGGATTGAGGGCCCCATTTGAGGATTGAGGGCCCCATTTGAGGATTGAGGGCCCCATTTGAGGATTGAGGGCCCCATTTGAGGATTGAGGGCCCCATTTGAGGCTGTAGACCTTTATCTATACTTTCCCTTTACTCTTCAATAGCGAGATCTTTCATTCCCCCTTCGTTAGCTGTGTTCAACCTCTAGAGCCGCTTCCTTATCGATGTCCTTCCCTAAATTAACGAGGTCCTTCCATCCTTCCATATATCCTCCCACTCCTTCAGTCTGAGGGGCGTCTGGTGTCCGTCTGTCCTGATCCTTGTTGTAAGTTCACCTGTTGAACCTGAACTAATCAGAACACCTGGATGATTTGAGGAGCTACTTAATCTCTCTCTCTCTCTCTCTCTCTCTCTCTCTCTCTCTCTCTCACCCGCCTCATCTTTTGCCCAGATCCTGATCTCCCGGTAAGGCTTCGGCAGGCAATCAGAATAATGGCAATGGTGTCAAGGAAGTCGTTTTTTATACCTTTGTTTACACATTGTTAGTCCGCTGCGGCTTCCTTGTCTTAGTAATGTGGCTCATCTAGATAATATCAACCACGCTCGACCCGGGACTCACTGGTTCGAACCCCCGCCGCCGTTGCTCGGATGTTTTGCTGATCTTTGTGGGTTTTTTGAAGGTTCGGTGGTTCATGTGTGTTTTCGAAGCTTGTATTATTTTTAATCTTCTATTTCTGTTTTGAAAGCTTTGGTGTCTCTGTTGGGGTAATTTTTCACCGTTTTTGAAGTCTCGACTCAGCCGTTATTCGTTGTCGGTTGAAGCTTAACGGCTTTTAGTATAAACTGAAGCCTTCGGGGACCATTTATCTTAGAAGCACCGATGGGTTCAGTTCTGGTACCCCTATTATAGAATGTATATAAATTCACTAGAGTCGGTGCAGCGTAGAATGACAAAAATGATTCCGGGACTTAGAAACCTTCCATATCAGGATAGGTTAAAGGAACTTAACTTGTATTCCCTAGAAAGACGAAGAGTGCGGGGAGATATGATAGAAGTATTTAAGTGGGTGAAAGGAATCAATAAAGGGGATATAGATAAAGTTCTTATAATATCCGAGCAGGATAGGACTCGGAGCAACGGATTCAAGTTGGATAAGTTTAGGTTTAGGAGGGAGATAGGAAGAAACTGGTTCACAAATAGGGTGGTGGACGAGTGGAACAAGCTTAGCAACTTTGTAGAAAGTGCGGGAACTCTGGAAAGTTTCAAAAGGAGGCTGGATAGATTCATGGATGATAGAGAGTGGTAGTAACTCTCGACAGGAGCTGCCATGCACAGGCCAACCGGCCTATTGCAGACTCCTTATTTTCTTATTTTCTTATGTATACTGAGTCAGTGTTTATTTTAGTGCTTCCGTGTGTGTGTGTGTGTGTGTGTGTGTGTGTGTGAGTACTGGTGCCAACGTGCATTGTGGGTGCAAAGAATGGTGCTTCATTCCGTTCCCATTGACAAAGAACTAACCTAACCTAACACAGTGACGTTTATATATTGAGTAAAACAAACAATTGGGCTGTTAAGTTAATGGCAGCGGTTGTGACAGTGAGGGGCTGGTCCATGGGGGGCTGCATGAGGGCTGGTCCATGGGGGCTGATCCACGAGGGGCTGCATGAGGTCTGATCCACATAGGTCTGATCCACAAAGGGCTGATTCACAAAGGGCTAATCCACAAAGGGTTGGTTCACAAAGGGCTGGTCAAAGCCTTATCTACAGTGAGCCTTGAGAACTATAATACTCGCCATCAATACAAGATAACAGAGTCTCATTTTTCTTGATTCTTATCTTAGTGTGGAGTCTTGTCTTCCTTTTTACTGTTTACTGTTTTAATTCCTCTCCTGTTTCTTCCTTTTTACTGTTTACTGTTTTAATTCCTCTCCCGTTTCTTCCTTTTTACTGTTTACTGTTTTAATTCCTCTCCTGTTTCTTCCTTTTTACTGTTTACTGTTTTAATTCCTCTCCTGTTTCTTCCTTTTTACTGTTTACTGTTTTAATTCCTCTCCTGTTTCTTCCTTTTCATCTGTTGTGGCTTATTGGGTCTTTCTTATGTGTCTCTTTCTTTATTTTCTTGGATTTGTTGTTTTTTCGTTGTTTATTGTTTATCTTTATCTTTTCTCTTTGGCTTTTCTTTTATTTTTTATTTCATTTTTTTTCTCGTTGTTGTTTTCGTTATTGTGATATTTTGTTGTTTTTTATTTTATATCTGTTTAGATTATTTAATATGTTTTTCTTCTCGTTATTGATATTTAATTTATCTCGTTAATTATACTCGTATTTATTATCTCCTTCGTTATATTTTACCATAGCGAGAGAGAGAGAGAGAGAGAGAGAGAACTTTCACCCATCTGTTTATATAATATTGATGCTGTTTTATATAATGGTTTATATATATCACTTAGGAATGTCTCTTAAATTTAGATGACTTACTGTGCATTAAATCTCTTTGTTATTTATATATTCACAACACCACAGAGGAACATGTGTGGGAGAGAGGAGTGGCAGTGAGTGATGGTAGATTGTGTGTGGGGGGCTGGGGGGGTGGGGGCGGATTTGTGTGGGCGGTAGGGGTGGTGGTATGTGTGTGGGGGGGTGGGAAGTGGATTTGTGTGTGGGCGGTAGGGGGGTGGGTGTGTAAGGTGGGGGGTGTATGTGGGAGGTGTAGAATGGGTGAGGAGGAGGGGGGGGGAACGCAAGGTGTGGCGAGGCAAGATAGTATTCGAGGAGTGAGAGACGTGTAGACAAGTGAGAAACCCCAGAGGCTGAGACCTTCCTACTGAAACCTTGACTCACCCTTGACTCACCTGCTGAAGCCCTGAAATACTCTTGACTCACCTGCTGAAGCCCTGAATCACGCGATTGGCCAAGAACCTTTCCCTTATACCGGGTTATGGGAGATGTAGTCATGAAGGAGGGGTAGGAGAGGGGGAGGAGGGGGGAAGAAGGGGGATGGAGAGGGGGAGGGGGAATAAGGGAGGGGGGAGGGGGGAATAAGGGAGGGGGAGTAAGGGGACGGAGAGGGGGAGGAAAGGTAGAATGATGAATGTCCGTCAGGTTCACGCTAAAAGAAAAATGAGAGCTTCGAACAGCGCCTCCCATGTTGGCGGACCACCCTTCCTGCCTCTGCCACCCACCTCTTAGCCACCCACCTCTTTGCCACCCATATCTCTGCCACCCATATCTCTCCCACCCACCTCTCCCACCCACCTCTCTCCCACCCACCTCTCTCCCACCCACTTCTCTATAATTGTGTGGCTGGGAACTATACCACAAAACTATCACTCTATCAATTTATATTTTTTCTGCCATTAACACAACTCATCCTTGTCCTCGGGGGCCCAGGTGAGGAAAGTGGAAGAGGAGTATAGTTCCGGTAACTCCTATAGTCCCCACCATTACGCTGCCAAAAGAGAGTCGGTCAGTTGATTCGATTTTATCCATCTTTAAGTTGACCTATACACCTGTCATTACCTACCTGGAAATTACAAAAACACTCATTATCATCCTCTACCTGTGATTAATTGTACTGGTAGGTAAGCTAGATGTTGTTTTGCCTTTAGATGACTTAATTGTGTAGTTTGAGGAGATAAGAACCGGGTATGTGTTGTTCTGAACCTAAGCATATTCTGCATTGTCATGGTGAGTCAGCGTTTTTATGTATTTTTTGGGGTAGTTGAGGTTTGGTGATGAGAGTGTAAAATAATAGTTTTCCTTACTGGGTGGGTGGGTGGGTGGGTGGGTGGGTGGTTGGGGGGGGGTGAGGTATGTGCACGTGTCTGTGTCGTGGGTGTGTGTGTGTATGTGTGTGTGTGCCCTGGCCATTGTGTTGACTGGGTACGCTCTATGGCAGGTCCAACACCACCCAGGCCAGGATAAATCTCTTGTGCTGTGGTGACTGGCTGGCAGGGCTTCACACACACACACACACACACACACACACACACACACACACCACAATGACCTTCACTTATATAACGTAGAAAGTCATTTTAGTCGTCGAGGTCATTAAATATCTCTCTCAGAATATTGTACCACTATATTTTTTGTAGTGTTGTGAAATTTAATTTTATTTTTATTTTATTATTTCTATTTTTTTTGAAAGGTTGACTTAATATTTTTTGGTCTGTATTTATTCGTTAATCTGTAATTTTTCTCTTTATATTTTTGTTTAATTTTCTACTTCCTTGTATGTGTGTGTGTGCCCTGGCCATTGTGTTGACTGGGTACGCTCTATGGCAGGTCCAACACCACCCAGGCCAGGATAAATCTCTTGTGCTGTGGTGACTGGCTGGCAGGGCTTCACACACACACACACACACACACACACACACACACACACACCACAATGACCTTCACTTATATAACGTAGAAAGTCATTTTAGTCGTCGAGGTCATTAAATATCTCTCTCAGAATATTGTACCACTATATTTTTTGTAGTGTTGTGAAATTTAATTTTATTTTTATTTTATTATTTCTATTTTTTTTGAAAGGTTGACTTAATATTTTTTGGTCTGTATTTATTCGTTAATCTGTAATTTTTCTCTTTATATTTTTGTTTAATTTTCTACTTCCTTATTTACTTTATTATTATTATTATTATTATTATTATTATTATTATTATTATTATTATTATTATTATTATTGTTATTGTTATTATTATTATTATTATTATTATTATTATTATTATTATTGTTATTATTATTATTATATTATTATTATTATTATTATTATTATTATTATTATTATTATTATTATTATTATTATTATACATCGTACTCTCTCGCTCTCTACACAATAGGTTGACCTTGTGAACCTTACCGTCTCGTAGTTAGTTTATCACGGTCTTCATCCCTCCTAAGGAAAGTGATCCATCAGCATCCCTTACTGACCTGGTGGCCTGAGAGAGGATCCTGTTGGCTGTCCCGTTGAATTGTCCTGTTGGTTACTGACTTTGAACTCAATTTTTGGTTTCCCCGTTGAGTTGTCCCGTTGACTGCCCCGTTAGATTTCCCTGTTTGTTACCTATTAAAAAATCGTATTGGGAACGGGGAGAAGGGAAGGGAGGGAAGAGGAGAAAGGTAGAGTAGAGGAAGGGGGGGGGGGAGCATTACCGTTGAAATCATCAACCACTACCATCACCACCACCTGTTGTAGCCCCCACGGATCTGTTTGGAAGGGACACCGTTGAGATTGTACATGCACAGGTAAAGGTACACCCCCTCCCCCCCCCACACACACACACACCTGAGACATATATAGAGTCTTTTGAAGCACAGGTGATTATTTTCCCCTCACAGGTACACAAAGACACACACACACACACACACACACACACACACACACACACACACACACACACACACACACCTACACGAGGACCTGACCCATCCGTCTTTCTTGGGGACAATACACAACAATTTGCCTCACAAGATTATAATGTTTGGTTGTTATTCTATCTCAAATCGACGGGTGTAAAGAGTTTGTGTGTTTTGTGTGTGTGTGTGTGTGTGTGTGTGGGTTTGAGTGTGTGTGGGTTTGTGTTTGTGTGGGTTTGAGTGTGTGTGGGTTTGTGTTTGTGTGGGTTTGTGTTTGTGTGGGTTTGAGTGTGTGTGTGTGGGTTTGAGTTTGTGTGGGGTTTGAGTTTGTGTGGGTTTGTGTTTGTGTGGGTTTTGAGTGTGTGTGGGTGTGGGTTGTGTGGGTTTGAGTGTGTGGGTTTGTGTTTGTGTGGGTTTGAGTGTGTGTGGGTTTGTGTTTGTGTGGGTTTGAGTGTGTGTGTGAGAGAGATGGTTGTTTGTGGGTGTGATATTTCTGCCTTTACTAGGAGGGGAAAAAACTATTTATTGTAATATAGTGATGATATATAAGTAAGTCTTTATTAGGAAGATGGGGGGGGAAAAAAATAAGAACTTGTTTTACATTAGTATGAGGTGATTTTACCAGTGGGTGAACACAGGAATTAAAATGTTGTTATCGTGTTTGGTAGAGACGCGACCACCACCGTTTACCACGAGTTACCAAGAGGAGCAAACATTTACCCTGTAACTCTACCTTCTGTGAGCAAACACACGGGGCCTGATGCTGCTGCTGGTGCTGTTGTTTGATGCTGATGCTGCTCTGTGTGTGTGTGATAGCTTCTCGTTGGTTCAAGAGAAGGGCGTGTCACTCCTGAAGGATGTTATAATAGTCTGATAACACCTTTACTGTTGCTTCATTGTTGTTGCCGTTGTTCCTTCTGTTGGTGATGTGTGTCTGGTATCCTATAAAAGTGCAAGCAGTTGGTAGAGAAGGAGGGCGTGTCACTACTGCAGAAGGACTGAGGGATGTCTTAATCATCAGATAACTCTCCTCTAACGTGGTGCTTACTGGTGGTGGGTCTGTGTGTGGTAACCGGTAGTCGTTCTCCAGCCACCGAAGGAGTGGGGCGTGTCACTCCTGCAGCACCTCTGAAGGATGTCTTAATCGTCAGATAACACTCCTGACACGGGGGGTGACTTGGTGTGTGTGTGTGTGTGTGTGTGTGTGTGTGTGTGTGACGTCACTCCTGCCGTAGCCCTGAAGAACGTCTTAATTTTCAGATGGGTCAAGACTGCACCTTTGATTTAAGTTAGGTTAGGTTAGGTTAGATTGGGGGTAGGTTAGGTTGTTCTCGGGGACTTAACCTATCTTAAGCTACACTCAGATTAACCTACACCCCCCCCTCCCTAACCTACCCCCTCACCTACTCTTAACAGAAAGAAAAAGAAACTCTATTAGTGTATTATTATTATTATTATTATTATTATTATTATTATTATTATTATTATTATTATTATTATTATTATTATTATTATTATTATTATTATTATTATTATTATTATTATTATTATTATTATTATTATTATTACTACTACTACTACTACCACCCTAATCATTTACATACAGCAGCACCCAGCGGCCCACACCATCAAGTGTTTCCAGGGACCGTGTACATGCATATCATTTATCACTAATAATTTACCACCTGGGACATTATCTCTGAATGTTGTCTCCTGCCCCCGTGGCCCTCCCACAGGTGAAGCAGGTGAGTCATTAAGCCCTTTGGTGTGTGTCAGCGGGTGGGCGGGAAAGGAGGGAAGGTAGGGAGGGAGAGAAAGAAGGAGGGAATACTGAAGTGCCTGTTGGAGGGATATTTACTGCTTCCTCCTGTCCTGGTGCTGAGGGAGGGAGGGAGGGAGGGTAGGAGGAGTGAATGGAGGGAGGTTTCACAGTAATTAACACAGGTATAGTGGACACCTGTACCACTGAGGGAGTGAGAAAGGTCATCACGTATATCTATATTCAGCCGGGGGAAGTCTAGAGCGGGAGGAGGTCATTTAAAGAGCTCGTGTTGGTCGCTTTGTCTGGGGGAGGGGTAGAGGGGAGAGGCGGGGTGAAGTGGGGGGAAGAGGAGGGGGGGGGAGTGGTAGTGGGGTGAGGTGGAGGAGGGGTGGAGGGGGGGGGTGGTGGGAAGTAGGGAATGGGTGATGGTGGGGGGAGGGGAGAAGGAGGCGGAGGAGGAGGGTGAAAAGGAGGGCGGTGGGGTAGGGGAGGGGGGGAAGCACCCTTGAGTGAAAGTTGGTGTTGGATAAGCCTTTTTCATGAAAGTATTTTTTGTTTTATTAAGAAATTGTAGATATTTTTTTTATGTTTTTTTTTTTTAGTTTTTGTTATTTTATACTTAATGTGCTCTCTCTCTCATATACTGTAGGTCAAGGGGCCCTAGTATTAAAAAAGCCCCTCAACCCAACCTAACCCAACCTAACCTAACCTAACCTGAATATCAATAGACTTAACAAAACCCCTCAAATTATTATTATTATTATTTTTTGGCCTTTAGTCTGTGCTACCAGCCGGCTTAATATCTTGAATCATACCTGCCATTTACCAAGGTTCATTGCAAAATGTATATAGCCTATCCGTAAGTAGGGAATAAATCATATCTAGAAGACAACGTGTTTATTTATACTCAGGTAGGTGTGTGTGTGTGTGTGTGTGTGTGTGTGTGTGTGTGTAAAAATTCCGGGCGAGGTCTTATATTTATGGTATAGGCTGGATCAACACACTCCTGATTGATTTACTGCCTCGAGGTCTAACACACACACACACACACACATGCACACGTGCACACACACACACACACACACACACACACACACACACACACACACACACACACACACAGCCATAATCTATGTTCGTAACCAAACCCGAAAACCCAACCAAATTTAACCTAACCTAGTCCCATCCTAACCTATTCTCTCTCCCCTTACACCAGACACATCCCCCTCCCTCCCCCACATCTACTTACAAGTCCCGAGGAGAAAATAATTACCGATCTTTAATTAAGAAGTTGTATTCAAGGGTTATAATCAGGGGGTCATAAGGTCATCTGAGGCTATTTATGTAACACACACACACACACACACACACACACACACACACACACACACACACACACAATAGTTCCATAAATAATATCAACTGACCTCTGACCCTCCTTAATATGACCCCATAAGTGTAGTTCAAGATAGAGCCTGGTACCTTAGGGGATTTTATGAACATGTTATAGACACGATAACTTACTCGAGGTCATCCAGGAAGAGTTAAGAGGATAAGTGCACCAAACAAGACTCGGGGTTCAGAAGCCTCAGAGACTCTTTACGTTAATGTAGTCCTCTTAACGGGTAGTGTGTGTGTGTAGTTAAGACTCAGTGTAATTTTGATACCATTTTGAAGTTAGTTTTTATGTATTACTTTAATTGGACTTGTAAAATATGTTCTAATTGGTATATTTATGAGGAAAATTCGACGTGTGGAGCTATTTAGGAGTCTTCCCAGGGTCCGCCATAACTCAAGAGGGCTTAAGTCATCGTTGGAGGCACTCGGACGCAGCCAAGTGACCTTCCTCTTGTGTATTTGAGAGAGTCATTATTCTCAAAATAAGGGACACGAGATGAATATGCAAGCGACATGCACCAGGGTGGTCTTCCGCTTCCTTCTCGGTCTCTCTTGTGTTATTTAAATGCACCTCCAACCACGTCAGCATCAGCTCATCCCCGTGGCCTTCATCCTCGTCATGGCTTCGTCTTCGTCACCTGTCAATACTGAATCAATTACCATGATGGCGCATCTAGTAGTTAATACAGATCATCCCGTAGTCATCCTCTCGTTAAAATTATCATCAGCTAATGGGTTAACTTGCCATAATACGTCAGGTATCTCAGGAATTAGATCAGAAGATTACGTGACGTTGATGGACATTGGGACAAGTGCTCTAGTTTGCCAGATAGTCGGTCCCTCGAGGCAGCGGGTGGGGGGGGCGGGGGGGAAGGCGCCCTGGTCCTCTCATCTATCTTGCAAGTTGCAGCGCGCCATGCATTGCAATAGCTGCCCTGACCTCCCCCTGTGGCCGCTTGTCTAAGAAGGGAGTGCCGGACACACATCGAAGGGCAAAAGATGGGGGCGTGTAGGACCTGGTGAGGGAGATAAGACGCGAGGATGAGGTTAGGTTAGGTTGTTGGGTAGAAAGAATAGAACTGATAAATAGGGAAATTAATCTCCAGTGAATAGAAAAACTAGATCGCCAATGGGGGAAAAAAGATAGGATGCTGTTTGATGGGAAAATGGGAGGCCGTTGGAGGGGAAACAGACGGGTAAAAACACAAGGGAAATTGGAGGCCATTAGAGGGGAAAAACAGGGAAAAACTAGGGAAATAAGACAGTGGTGGGTGAAGGACGTTGTCATATAGGGGAATTAACCTTGAGTCTTGGGATATGGACGATGACGGTGAGAAAAATAAGAGATGCAGACACATATGGGGGAGTCGTTGAGGGAGGAGTGTTGAGGTGTCTCACTTGACGTGGGTGAGAGAGAGAGAGAGAGAGAGAGAGAGAGAGAGAGAGAGAGAGAGAGATTGCAACTAAAGAAAAGGAACAGAAAAAAACGAATAATGATGGATGTAGAGAAGGAGGAGGAGTGATTGAAGGAAGAGAAAAGGAAGAAGTGATAATTAAGGAGGAATATAAGGAAAACGGTTTATACTGCTGCCATATGTGACCAAGTCCCAGGTTGATGATCTGACTTTCTGCCTCATTTACACACAATTGCAGGGTTTCAATTGTTTCTCTTACTTTGACAACACAACATACATATATTGTTTCTCACTATTGATCTTATTTTTATTATTTCTTTATCATCATCATCATCATCATCATCATCATCATCATCATCATCATCAAAAAAAATATAATAATATAAAAAATATTGACTAAGGAAGAAATAGTGAATGTAAAAGAGGTAAGAAATGAATAATGAATAAAGAGGAATAAGAATTGATATGATAAAAATAGGACTAGGAGGAACAGGATGGAAGGGAAGGGGTGTGGAAAAGAGGGAGTTTGGTGAGGAAGAGAAATAAGGAGGAATGGGTGATTGATGAAGAATGATAAAAGAATATTACCCGAAAAGGGAATGATGATTGATGTCCAACAAGGCTATGGAGGGTGTAGGGTGAGGCTTGAGATCAGGGGGTCACACACACACACACACACACACACACACACACACACACACCTCGGCAGGAAAGGCCACTTACATGAATGAGTTATTTGTGTGTGTGTGTGTGTGAACATTGAACGAGGTAATATAACGTACTGTATAATTTAATAGAATTACTAATTGAAGATATAACCAATCACTAGGTTAGGTTAGTTAGTTTCTTATGGTAATTATTGATTAAGTGAAGGAGTCGTAATGATATAGTTAAGTGATTAAGAGACGCTCAGGTGGTGTCACTTAGTAATTATCTCAGTGGTTGACGTAGAAGAATATGGTGTCATCCTCAGTGACTTTGATTAAGCTTTAATTAACTCATTTAGAACAGCGTTTAACAGCGACTCTCAGCAACACAACAACAAACCTGAAGGAGCTACGGTAATCAACTTTATCTTACACACTCACCCTTAAGTTGCTGTGTGTTTCTGAGGTCAAAGGTCAAGGTCCTATGTTCGAAAAGGGACGCTACTTAAGGATCGATTGGGTCGAGAGTAGTGTAGTTATTATCCCATGGTAGAGTCATACACACACACTAAGACTTAAGACAAACTAACCAAACTCTCCTGTGTGTGTGACATATTAATGGGCACCACTTAATTAAGGTCTGGTTCTCGCTGCGTCGACATGACCCGCCTGTAATGATATGAATCACTGATGGTTTATAGCCATGAGTCATGTATGTGGGCTCCTGGTTATGATACTTACACGAGTCTCACTATCACTCCCGGCCACTGACAGCTCCGGTAAGGTTAGCTCCGTGCATGTACTTAGATTATACAAACATTAAGGCTACAACATCATAATTAAAGCATGGAATGTCTTGAACAACAGACGCCACTCGCCGGATTCCCTCTCTCCCTCCCCTCCCACCATTAACACTGGCGACGACAGCGCCCCTAGCGGGATGCACGTCCTCACATGTAAACACCCCCAGCCACTTACTGTAGTCGGAATTAATCGTTAAAAATCCTCTTAAATATATCCTGTCTATCGTGCTGTCTCTCGTCACAGATTGAAGTAAGGTTAAAGAACGTGACACAGACTTGAGTTAGTGGCAGTAAAGACAAGATTTAACCCCGTGTTTATCGTGATCGTTAATGTTTCTACAGTATACTTTAGGTGAGTATTAAATAAAGAACATTAATTCAAACATATCCAGTCCTCAATATACCGTAACTGTATCCACCAGAGTCTATATACCATTTTTTTGAGATGAGTATCACAGACCAGGTGTAGTATCGGGTATATAACTGTTCTTTTGATGTATATGAAGAGTTTGTTATCTAGTCTGTCTCTGTCTGTCTGTCTATCTGTCTGTGTGTAAGGGAGAGGAACTAGTGGGATATATAGCTAAGGTAATGGTTTCCACAGTTGAGAAAAAATATAAACAGACTTTAACCTAGCCTAACCTCACCTCACCTCACCTCACCTAACCTAACCTCACCTCAATACAGTTCATAGACGGTAATAATAATAAGCTTGTAATAACATAATTAAACGTATGAATAAAATCAACATAATTAACAGAGGGAGAAAAATAGCGTGTGTGTGTGTGTGTGTGTGTGTGTGTGTGTGTGTGTGTAAGAGCAATTTTATGTGTACAGGTTTATGATGTGGTGTTCGTTGACTGTTTCATATTTCAATTTATATCATTAATCCAGGTGCATTATCGCTACAGGTACAAATACAATTACGTGTAGTCATCATTATTTATTATTTATTATTATTATTATTATTATTATTATTATTATTATTATTATTATTATTATTTACCTTTATCTTCTATGCATAAATTTCAAAGAGTTTTATTCATTTATTATTTACTTGTGATTTATTCTTTGTTGATGTTTATTGACTATTTTATTATGCTTTATGTTTATTAATTCAATTTAACTTTGCATTTGTTTATTGTGTGTATGTGTGTGTGTGTGTGTGTGTGTGTGTATGTGTGTGTGTGTGTGTCGTCAGGTAGGCTGCTGGTGAACTTTGACCTTTATCCCTCTCAGTCGTCGACAAGGTTCAATTAAAGTGACCACGTAAGTCCTGGTGTTGATCTGGGTGGCCGAGGGTCTCTCTCTCTCTCTCTCTCTCTCTCTCCTTCCTTATTGCAGTGGTAATGTCCGTTTGTTTATATAATTCTTCTAGTTTGTTGGAGGGATTTTAATGGTGTTTTGAAGGTACACTCTCTAACACCCCCCACACACTCACCCCCACACCCGACACACTTACCCAACACACACACACTCACCCAACACACACACACTCACCCCACACCCAACACACTCACCCCACACACACACACACATCCCAGATCCCACACACTCCACAAAGATCAACTTGTTACTAACTGGTGTAGCTACGCCCTCCCGGACCCGGTTATATGAGGCGGAGTTAGTAAAGGATCTCCAGTATAATCTGAGGCCATTAGACCGTCTGCTACACTGTTTTATTATTTTCACCGTGAGACAAAAACTGACCTTAATCATTTACTTCCTTTGGTTGACCTCTACTGACCCCGGTCCCGCTGGCTGGTCAGTCCGGGTCACCGTCACCCCGGATGCCACGGTTCGAGCCCCCGTCCAAGATCACCTGGTCGCCTAATATAGGTGTTTGATGGTGGTGATTGTTTTGGTTATTGTGGTAATAAAGGGTGTGGGTGTGTGGTGTGTGTGTGCGTGTGGGTGTGTGTGTGCGTGTGTGTGGTGTGTGTGGTGTGTGTGTGGGTGTGGGTGTGTGTGTGTGTGGGTGTGTGTGTGTGTTTGTGTGTGTGCGTGTGTGTGTGTGTGTGTGTGCGTGCGTGTGTGTGTGTGTGTGTGTGAGAAGTTAGGATTGGATGTGTGAATGCGTTAGTGGGATAAGTAGGTAAGAGGCTGTTTGGTTGATTGGTTAGGTTAAGTTTGAATCGATTGAATTTGGTGAGATCAAGTTAGGTTAGGTTAGGTTAGGTTGGGTTTCAGACAATAATTTAGAACAAAACACACACGCACACACACACACACGCACACGCACACACACACACACCCACACACACACACACACACCCACACCTTAATTACAGCAACATTACGAGTCTCTTCTTGTTGTAAATAAACTCTGGGAAGAAACATTTCACCGAGCGCTACCTGAGCTCCTGACAACAACCATCCCTTAACTTTAAATTGGGCGGAGGACCTTTATCGTGTGGGCGTGGTGGTGGGTTGAGTGTGAGTGTGGGCGTGGTGGTGGGTTGAGTGTGGGTAGGGGTGTGTGTGTGTGTGGATGGGTCAGGGTGTGGATGATGGTTGGGTGTTGGTGAGGACTGGATGCGATTTAAGTGTGGGTGAGGGTTGAGTGTAGGTGAGGGTTGGGTGTGGATGAGGGTTGAGTGTGGGGGTGTGGATGAGATGTAGTGCTTGAGCGTGAGTGGGGGAGGAGGAGGAGGAGGAGGAGGAGAGGGAGAACTTGAGAGTGTGGGCGTAGCGTCAGGGTAAAGTTTGAGGGCGTGGGGCGCGGCTGACGACCTGGGATGGCTGACAGAGGGCGCGGCGCATCAGGTTCCGGGTCGACCTCTCCTGACCTCCCACTACACCGCTCCTCTACTCCATCAGGTCAATAAAATCCATCGCAAGTTCAATCTGACCTCTTATTGACCCCTCCCTGTGTTAAATCCTTCCCATTTGTGACCCAGCTTTTGAACTTTGCCTTTAGTTGTTGTTATTGTTCATTTGTTCATCATGGTATTGTATATAGTGGCCCCATGGTATAGTGTGTTCCATACGTGTCAATTATGGTGATGGTGATTTGGTCTCGTTCATGGTGGTTAGGTTAGGTTAGGTTCTCGTCTCTCCTAAACACTGAGGAGAAGAAAGGTGTGAGGAAATAGCCTCTACAGGTATCCTATTTAACTCCCTCTAAGGTGAAGGTGAGGAGAAGGACGCAGTTAATTGTCTCTAAGGTGAGTAGGGGCGGGGGGGTGGCGCCAAGTGGAAACGGCTCGCTTCCTTTCTAAGAATCATGGGTTCACACCCCCCATTTAACCCAGTCTATGCCCACCTGTGAATAGGTTACCTTAGTTTTACAGTTGGGGAAATAAAGGTGGTAGAGTGTAGTGTCGATCAAGCTGCCTTCTTATACTTGACGCTTAGTATGCAGTGTTCTATATCCACACTGCCCCTAACGAGTCGTAGCTAGCCTGTGGAACCTAATTTCAAGGTGAAGGTATGTATAGGGAAGATAGGTGGCTACTGTGAGCCCTGAGTCACCTGAATAAGGATCAGGTGATCAGTACGGCCTCCTGAGTCACCTGAATATGAGTCTCCAGGTACGAAGGAGAGTGAAAACCTACCAGGTGTTGCCCCTGAAGGTGAAGAGGTCGGACGTGGCAGGTGGTGATCGTGGTCGTTCCTCCTGGGCGGCGTCGCACCTGACCTCAACCTGTGCACCCTCACGTCGTGGACTCATTACCGGCGTCACCGATAATATCCTCCCCTGCTTATCGGTTACTTAATATCGACCGATCTCAATCTCACAGCTCATACGGGATATCATCGTTGGGGAGATAACTTGTGATAACGCTTGATAACGCTTTTATCAGACGTGCAGCATCAAAAGGACGTAACTAGAACCGTGTAATTATTCTCCTTTGTCTCGTCGGCTGGTGATGATAAATGAGTGAATCTGAGGGTGCTTGGTGCTCCTGTCACGGTCAAGAGAGATTCCGTGGCATCAGGAGTCTGGGAACCTTGAGTTAAGGCCATCAGGGAGGATCTGATCCCGAGTTAAGGGCATCAAAGGTTATCTCAACCCCTGGGTATAAGGGCATCAGGTCGATCGAAGCTTGAAATATTATTGGTTTCTTTGTGGTGTAGTTTATACCCGCTTTGTGTGTGTGTGTGTGTGTGTGTGTGTGTGTGTGTGTGTGTGTGTGTGTGTGTGTGTTCACGCTGCAGACAATAACAAGAATCATATAATATAGTAGATGTATTATATTGATCATCAGTTATTAGAGACAGATTTAAACTTTGTAACACTGAATGGTTTCTGTCACGTCTTGTAAATGGCATCGTTGTTCTCAGGATGGTTTTGTAGAGTTGTTACTCACTTCAGTATCGTTCACACCCACAAGTTTCCGCTCGCTCTTGACTAGACATAAATAACTACGTCACAACTCCATCCACCTCTTGAACTGGAGTTAATACTTCACGCCATCAATCAAGGGCCCACGGTCTCAACTACACCCAGACCTAACTGTGTATTGTAACCACCCTCCTAACCACGTCCATAGCCTCACCTACGCCCACAAGCGCGTCCGTGGCTTCACACACATCAGTAACACACACACACACACACACACACACACACACCAGGTACAACTCGCTCAGCGCCGCCCTCCGCCCGTCCATCTTCCGGTGGAGGAAGCACCTTGACCTCAACAAACATCCGGCGTGACCCTTGTGTGACCTTCGTGTGCCGTACTCCTGTTGCCTGACCCCTCGCCACTACACGGCCAATCCTGAACCACGTTGAGCTCTTAAATAATAATAAAAAAGAGGAGGGGAAGGGGGAGGGAGGAAGGAAGGTAGGAACAAGTGCGGTACGAACCCCAATGAACCTCTTCCGGTATCATGACGCCGTTCAACTCGCCTCTAAATCCGGCGCGTACCTTACAGAGGCGCTGGACGACGGGTGTGAGCGTGGCGTGACTTACCGGCCACCGAGAGTCACAGCGCGACAATAAAAAAAAAGAACAAGTACAAAAGTGATCCTTGTTGAAGCTCCCGTAAGTGGTCATCATCGCTCCCGTAAGTGATCCTTGTTGAAGCTCTCGTAAGTGGTCATCATCGGTAAAGACGCGGCTGGAAATTGCCTCCACAGCGGCTGGAAATGACTCGTGGCAAAGTCTCATTACTCGAGGCGTTCGACCAGCACCGTCGCCCCCAACAAGAAGAATTACAACCCCGATGCAACAGAGACAAAGTTGTGCCGATAAATACACCTAGGGAGCAACACCCCCCGGCGGCGGCCAGTGGTCATGGACCTGTGTGTGTATGTGTGGGTGGGAGGGAGAGAGGGTACAGTGTGCGTACAAGCATATGTGCGTGCATGTAAGCTCTCGCCTGATAGTTAAGTAGTGCTATTTTCTCACAGCAACTTCTCCTTTTTCTTCTTCTTCTTCGTCTACTCCTGCAGGAGGGAGGGAGGGAGGGACGACGGAGGTGAGGTTATCGTCACCTCAGCTCCTCGCCCGCCGCTGGTCTCCACACATCATTGTTGTTGTTGTGTGGTCTTGCAGTATCTCGGCCACACTAATTTCCACACCTGAACACTCTTAATAAAATCGCGGCTTTGGTTAGGTTAGGTTAGGTTAGTAGGAGTTACCTAGATTGAGTTCGCTATGATTAGTTTCCGGATCCGGGTTCTGGGATCAGAGAGTTCCGTATCATGCAGGTATGGCAGGTGGCCGCAGTGTGTGTGTGTGTGTGTGTGTGTGTGTGTGTGTGTGGTCATTATATGCAGGTGAGACGGGCTGTAATGTTTACCTGGCGAGAAATTGAGAGAGTCGAGGCTCTTAATTGAATGGAGTAATTCAGGTGATGGGCTCTACAGTGTTGCTTACCTGTGTGAAGCCATGATGGGGAGGAGGGGGTGAGGGAGGGAGGAGGGGTGAGGGAGGGAGGGAAGGAGGGGTAGGGAGGGAACGAAGAGTGAGCGAGGGAGGGAGGGAGGGAGGGAGGGTTGTCTCCTGTTTTGTGGTGGTAGTGATGATGATGATAGTAGTAGTGGTGGTTGATGGTGGTGGTGGGGTGATGATACTGGTAATTGTGGTAGGTGGTGATAATGATAGGCTTGGTGGATAACAATGGTGGTGGTAGTTGTGATGATAATGATGATGGTGATTAGTTCTTGACCAGGATAAAGTGGTAATGGTGATAGTGATAATAGTAGTTGGTAATAGTGTAGTAGTAGTAGTAGTAGTAATAGTAGTAGTAGTAGCTGTTTAAAATACTTGGAAAAAGTAGAAGAATTCAGACATCCTCTACATTACATTCTGTTCCAAAAGAGTTAACTAAGGCAGCAGTTAGTTTAGAACATGGCACTACCCACACCGTGAGGACTCTTCGTTACCATTAGGTTCATCTAAACGTAACTTGAGAATAACGAGGGACGCTTCAGGTAATTAATACACCAAGACTTACCTCCTGATCACTCGCCGCCTCACCACTCGACTTCCAAACATTCGCCTCCTAGCAACTCGCCTCCTAATCACTCGCCTGCTGATCACTCGCCTCCTGACAACTCGCCTTTCTATGTATTGTTGTATTGTTATTTATACGTACAGTTGAGTCATGATGAAACATTGTAAATCACTTTCAATATTAATCACTGTGTGTGTGTGTGTGTGTGTGTGTGTGTGTGTGTGTGTGTGTGTGTGTGTGTGTGTGTGTGTGTGTGTGTGTGTGCATATACATTACTCTTTCTAAACACGTCTTTCACCTGTTATGCCTTTCTTTCTCTGCGCCTTCACTTAACCCTTTGATCCGTCATGAAAGTATGAGGGGAATAGTGATAAGAGAGAGAGAGAGAGAGAGAGAGAGACACGGTATACAGGCTGGGTCTACCGTCTCTCCGTCACGTTATAGTATGCGTATTGAGTGACGGTTCTTCGTGACGCACCCTAAGGTTGGGGCCCACTGCATGATGTGTATGGTGGCCCTCTGTCATGCACTGAAGGTGGGGGTCATGGAACTGGGGGTGCTGTACTGAGGGTGGGGGTGTGTCATGGAACTGGCGGGTGTCATGTACTGGGGGGGGCGGTAAGGCGTGTAATGGGTGACAGTTGTTTGTGGTGGAGTGGGTGGGAAAAAACAGGGACGCTACACACCTCCACCACTGTCATCGCCACCGCAGCCACATCTCCACTACTACCACACCTCCACTACTACCACACCTCCACTACTACCACACCTCCACTACTACCACACCTCCACTATTACCACACCATTACTACAGCCACGCCACCATCTCCACCAACTAGCCACACATCCAACACTCACCTCGGGCCTGCGTGTGTGTGTTTTTTTATGATTGTTATGTGTGTTTTAATGACGTTTGTGTGTGTGTGTGTGTGTGTGTGTTTTGTTGGCATATGTTTGTGTATTTGTGTGTTTTGTTTGGTGTTTTGTGTGTGTGTGTGTGTGTGTGTGTGTGTGTGTGTGTGTGTGTGTGTGTACAGGTGACCTCACACGCCAGCCAGGTGAACATGAAGGTATTTCTCTGGTCATTACCTGTTGGTGGTGAGGTCTGGTGTCCACTGTGGTCAACCCTGAGAGAATGGTACCGTGACCTTCCCAGAGGCTCTCATCTCTCACACCACACCCTCCTTCTCTCTCTCTCCCTCCCCTCCCTTCATTCCTTCCTTCCTCCCTCCCTCCTTCCCTTCCTTCCTCCCTTCCTCCATTCCTCCATTCCTTCTTATCACCGCGCTTCCTTCTCTCTCTCCATGAATCCATTCCTTCATTCCCTTCTTTCCTTTCTTCCCTCCCTCCCTTCCTTCCTATCTTCCCTCCCTCCCTCCCTCTATATCGAGGGTTCGTTAGATATGAAACCTCTATTTATCGGATTATATGGAGAGAAAAGTCTACCTGGGATTGGCGATCGTGGGTTCGAACTATGGTCCAGAAAATTGTCCAGTCAGTGAACCAGTGTACTGATCAGTGACACTCAAACTAGTACCTCAGGATATGATGTCTAGTAGTGCTTATTTATGGTGATAATGATGGTGAAAATGGTAAGGTGGCGAGGGTAATGATAGTGATGATGATGGTGGTAATTATGGTGAAGAAGAGCAGCTGGTGTGATTGTGGTTGTAGACGATAATGGAGATAAGATGATGATGATAGTGATGGTGAGAATGGTGATAGTGATGGTGAGAATGGTGATAGTGATGGTAAGAATGGTGATAGTGATGGTGAGAATGCAGCTGTCTCTTGATTCGTTGGGGATGCTGGGAGGAGGTGTGTTAAGGTACCGGATAATGTCACTATTAGCATAATCATCATCGCCTGTATTACCATATCATTATATTATTTACATTCTATCATTTCTATCATCACCATCGTCATCATTATCATCTCTTATCACCTCCACAATCTTCAACCAACACCAACAAGAGGCTCAGTGCATTATCATAATCATCATCACTATTACCACTGGTCATTACATCATTATAGCATTTACACTATCATCACCTCACTCATTATCAAGTCATTATCATCCAGCGGCCATAATAATCCCTCCATCATCATTATCATTATCTCCTTAAGAGGGCGCCAGCATCACCTGTCGTGTGTGTGCAAGACTTGAGAGGCCAGGTGAGGTAGTCGTCACCCCGAGCGGCGCTACATGGCCGAGAGGTGATTAAGGCAGCGTCTGATTGTGTTCTTATCGACTCTGATCGGTAAAGTCACCAGCGGGCGGCCTCTGAGGGTCTCAACTCAACAAACCTTTGCATATTTAATTCCAGTTCCTTAGTCGTGATTATAGGTTAGGTTAGATTAGGTTAGGTTAGATTAGGTTAGGTTAGGTGGAGTCTCGTACTAATTTTAATTCCTCAACTTCTTCTGCGTTGTACTTGAAGCGAGTTAGCCAGATGAAGTCATTTTCTTTCCCTCAAGTCGAATCTTTAGGGGTAGTTGTGATGCCTGTTTTGGGCGTTGTTCCGTAGCTTAATTGGACCGGATAAATGCAGTCTTACATCTCTACTGACGGGGAGCAATTTTACCGCACCGAGAATCTGGGCTTAAAGGATTATGTAAATGGAGCAGAGTAAGATCAAGCGACGGGTGATTTAGGTGATGCTGCGCTGGTGTAATGAGAGGCAGCTCCTCGACTTTGATGACCCAGGCGAGGAAGGTTTCGAGTTCCTGGCAGACCTGATACCACACACGAGGTCTTTTGCTGCCCCCCCACAACGTGAATTTACAGGCTGCTGGTAAAATGGGTCTCAGTGTTAATAGGCCCCGCCCTGGTCTCAACTAACCATTTAAGATAAAGACTCAAGTCGATTAGAACGAACCCAATGAAGTAGGTTAGGTATGGGGCCTATTAGGGTTGAGGTTTAATAAGATCTGGACCTATTTGACCAGTCACCTATCTCGATGGGGGTCACGGACCTTTTGAAAGCGTGTACACGGATGCGCCCACGTCCGACAATCCCTCCAAAGACTCGTATTATTAAAGCGATCTGTGGTCTTGTTGATATCTCGCTGACGATTAAGTGAGAGAGAACTGGTGTGTCCATGACCGAGGCGTGTCTGATAACAAATCATATAAGAGAGTTAAGTCATATCAGCTCTCCAAAGTTGGTTCGATTGTGTGTCTGGAACCTGTGTGTGTGTGTGTGTGTGTGTGTGTGTGTGTGTGTGTGTGTCTGTCTGTGTCATTGTGTAACGAAGACGTATATAGTGTGTTTAACAGATCTTGAAATCAGTGTCGTTTTCATGCCAGTTATGAACCCCTGAACTTAGAATCAGTGGACAACGGTGATGAGGATGATAGTAGCAGTCACCACCCAGCTACCACCCGATCGACTATTTAGATTCTACACCAGGGCAAGGTGCCAGATCTCGCCAGGCGGTACCTATTTTTCCTGAATTGTGACTTTGATCTAATGACCCGTTAAACGAAAGAGCTCCAGGTGTTGTCAAGTTGGATATAATATAAGTAGTATTAACGTAGTAGTACTGTTGTCGAGTTATAGTGAGGATATATAACGTGCTTTATATAGCTCGTTGGATATATCACGTATAGCCATGAACAACACTGACCACCCTCGTCACGCGACCACTCACCCTCCCTCCTGTAGAACCGGAACTGTTTGAAAGCTCCCTCGAGTAATTTCCCGAAAAAAACAAAACTTTAGAAAACGCCTTACGCAATGCCATCCGAGACACGCTAATGGTGAGTAGAAAGTAAAAAATAAGACTGCTTTCCACCCTCAACGCCGTCATTTTCGAGGCGTGGGTGTTTGGACCAGACGCCCTCGGGAGCTTGAAGGGAAAATGGCCCCCTCTCCTCCCCCACCCTCCTCTCATTCAACTCCTGGGCCCTTTCTCTCGTATGTGTGGGATCGTCGTGCAGTTTGCGGTATCTCTATTTCTTACAGAACCCTTATTTAGTTTACTGGACACCCCCCCTCCCTCTCTCATCCTCCCCTCCTACCCCCCAACACCCCCCTCCCTCCTCCCATGCTTACGTGTTTTTGCATGGTCATCTCACTCACTCATTTTGCGGAATTTTTTGAACGCAATTGACACAACTTATTTGTGCTATTAACCTGATGCATTTTTTGCAATTTTGAAGAACCCTTGCACGCAATTTGTAGAACTCCCTCACACAAATTTGTAGAACTCCCCTCACGCAATTTGTAGAACACCCTCACGCAAATTTGTAGAACACCCTCACTCAAATTTTTAGAACACCCTCACGCAAATTTGTAGAACACTCACGCAATTTGAAGAACACCCTCAGGTAATCTACAGACCTTTCTAGTATTTTGCCACGTGCGGAGGGGAATGACGCATGCTAGTTAAAGAGCAGAACAGAGCGCTCGTTATGGCGAAAATTCTCGATATGTGAGTCTTAAGTGTTGACCTCTTGCTCCTTGAAGTGAGCGGGCAGTCTGGTGGCATTGTTTGTTAATACACCTTCTTCTTCTTCTTCCTTCTCTTTCTTAATCCTTCTTCCTTCCTTTCTTCCTTCTTCTTCTCCTCCTCCTCCTCCTCCTCCTCCTCCTCCTCCTCCTCCTCCTTCTCTCCTCCTCCTCCTCCTCCTCCTCCTCCTCCTCCTCCTCCTCCTCCTCCTCCTCCTCCTCCTCTTCCGTAATATTAAAATACAAAAACAATAAACTTTAATCATGTATATTTCCTTTCATCCACTAACATGTAAAAAAAAATAAAAAATAATTGAAACAACCAGTAATGGAAATGAAACACCAAAACCGGCGAAGTTAATCAATAAAAAGAATTAATGTGAAAAAGACTCATAGTTATCAGATGAAGGAAAACCGTGAAACATTTCGAAGCGTCTCGAAGCCTCAAAGTGATGAATCAATTATAGAAACTGGCAAACAAACAAAAACTAAAAAAACTAATAAAAAATATTAAAAAAGAAAACTATCTATTGAAACAAAAAGAATATTCGAGTTATATTTCGGAACGTTTCGAAGCCTCTTGAGAAATTATTTGGAAACTGCTTCGTGTGGGTTGAGAGTGAGCAGCGGAGCGTGGTGAAGGGTCGAGGCGCCGTCCTGGTCTTGGTGTAAGAGCACAATACACTCGTTGTTAGAGGCGTTTGTGGTCCGAGGTGTTCTCATCCCTCAGTATTGGTCCAGCACCTTGAGATATCTCCATTGGATAAGATTTCTTGATATTCACTTGTGGTCCAGAAACTTCGTGGATAATTTTGTTGTTTATTTATTATGTTTTTATTAGTAGTATTTTTATGTTTGTATTATTATTATTATTATTATTATTATTATTATTATTATTATTATTATTATTATTATTATTATTATTATTATTATTATTATTATTGTTATTATTATTATTATTATTATCATCATTATCATCGTAACATCATCTAGAGTCAGGGGGCAACATACACGCATACTCAGAGTGCCAAGTTACATTAGAATCCATCCACTCCTTCATGGGTTGTGGATCACTTAACGGACAGGCTACGGACGCCACGAACACGACGAATATACGCGTGTCATTAGTCCTGAAACTCGTTCGTGGTTGTGGTAATTAGTGATGTAAATTGTTAGGGTTTGATTCTGCAACTCATTAACAGACCAGGTACGTGTGTTAAGGCTACCTGGTTTTATCTGTCTTCAGCTTGACCGACCCTCCGGCCACCCCAATTTAACCAGCAGTCATAAAGTAAGTGCCACCCCACCCTATTGCCACCCACAGACAGCCACCCACATACTGGCCACCCAACTCAACCCCGCCCAGTATCATTTATGCATAGATACACACACACACACACACACACACACACACACACACACAATACTTCCCAAAGCAAAAAAATACCTCCACCCACAACACCTTCAAGCATCCATTAGCACCCACCCACCCACCCACCCACCCACCCAGAGACGAAACATCTACAGACACCCACAAACATCTTCATCCACCCATTGCCCAACCCACATCCAAAAAATCACACTACACCCTTTCCCCGCCACCCCTCACCTCACCCCCCCCTTCTAGATGAAACCAACTCCACCCACGCACGCCCACATAAAAGCAAGCACCTGCCAAGCACCTCCCCGCCCACCGCTAAATGTCACTCACGGGGTCACCTTCGTCAGGAGTCTCTTTGGTTACAGGCAGAGGTGACTCGTCGTGGAGAATCGCCTGCAAGCAACGTGACACAGAGAGAAGAGTGCCCCAGCTACGACTTCATCAGGAGGTCACGACTCCCTCCCCGTTCCTCCCTTCTGCCTCTCTCTTAGGAAGGATCAGTCGAGTCCAAAGATGGGAGATGCTGGGGGGGGGAGGTGGGAGGTGGGATGGTGCGAGGATGGTGTGGTGGTGCGAGGGATGGTGTGGTGCGAGGGATGGTGTGGTGGTGCGAGGGATGGTGTGGTGGTGCGAGGGATGGTGTGTTGGTGTGGTGTTACGTGAGGGATTTGGTGTGGTGTGTGTGTGGGGGGGAGGTTGAGATTGTGTGGTGTGGTAGGAGGTATTGTGATGGGAAGGACTCCAGAGAGAGAGAGATGGTCTGGCGAAGGAAGGGAAGGAAGGAAGGACTGACGGAAGGGGAGGAGAGGACTAGGGAAAAAAAAAGAATAATGATTTAAGAAGAAAGACGAAGACAGAGGAGATGAAAGAACGACATAAAAGGAAAGTGTAAATAGAGACAAGAAGAGAGAGGGTTAAGAATAAAGGAGAAATGACATAGAGATTAGTAATTAAATAAGAAAACAATAGAGAATACCTAAGACCATAGTATACCTCCCTTAACAGATACCAAATACTCAGACATAAAATAAATCTCAAACTTTTAAAACATGTAAACAATAACAACAACAACAACAAAATCAATAGAAAATAAAAATCGAAATTGCACATAAAAATTTAATAAAAAATACATTAACATTTTATATCCATATTATTGTAAATTATCCAATAACTCGTAATATAGGATTTTTTTGGTTTTGTTCATCATTATTTGTTTGAGATTTTGTCTTGATGGATAATTTTTGTGAATAATATTTCATTTTTCGGAGCGTCAGATTTCGGATGGGAGGGTCAAAAGGAACCAGCGAGGTCAAAGGTCAAGGAACAAGTATGATGCTTTTCTTGCATATTTCCTTAATACTTAACTGTGGTGCTTGAGGGAGGGCGGACGGGGATGGGGGGGGAGGGGGTGTGTGGGATTGGGGACGTGGGTGGGATAGAGGATGACTCAGGGACGGGGATATAAAGCATTGAGATGGAGGGAGAAGAGAGAGGGGTGAGGGGGTGAGAGAGAGGGGTGAGGGGGAGTGGGTGTGAGGGGTGAGTGAGAGAGGTGAAGAGTGTGAGAGTTCAAGTGTCGTCGTGACAATTTCTTATCAGGAGGTGGACAGCGGCAGGCATTGACGGAGACCCTTGGTGGGAGAACCACAAGCTGGTGCTGATGAGTGTGTTACCTCTTGGTGTGTGTGTGTGTGTGTGTGTGTGTTGCATTCTTGTATTACTTGTACGTGGTGGTCAGGAAAGTATACTGTGTTGTATGTTTGTGTTGCCTGTGTGACTGAAGATTTTGAAGGTGTGTTATTTGGAGTGTTTGAAGTGTTGGTGATAACTAATGGTGGTGTTGGTGATAACTGATGGTGATGTTGGTGAACGTAATGGTGGTGGTGGTGGTGGTGGAGAAGTTGTGGTGTCGTATGGGTGTCGGATGGATAAATGAGCTGGATGTCTTAAAGTTACGTTCTGTTTATAAACGTCAGGAGACAATGGGAGGGACCTGACACCAATTTAAGTTAAGTAGGTTATTGGTTTACAAGCGACCACTTTTGGCATGGGACATTGTGTATATGTTTGTCTTGTCCGACTCCTCGTTTAGTATCTTCAGTAGAGGAATGGAACGGAGGAGGAGGAGGAGGAATCGATAAATGAAGATAGTAAGGGGGAAAAGAGGAATGAGGAAAGTGAGGAAAGAGGGAGGGAGACTTATCAGGGAATAAAGGAAGTAGGAAGGGAGGAAAGAGAAGAAGAGAGATGAGGGAGAGCAGGAAAGAAGGAGGAATGAGGGAGAGTAGAAAGGAAGGTAGAAGAAAAATACGGAATGGGACTAAGAGGAATTAGGAGAAAGAGAAGGAAAAGAGAAAGAAGGAGAGAGGAGTCGGCAAACAAATGAGAAATAGAAGGAAGAAAGTTAAAGAAGGAGAGAAAGAGAGAGAGAGAGAGGTAATAGATACGTTCAGGTGTGTGTATGTTACTCTTTAACTTCCCCAAGGTGAAGGAACAGTGGTGGTAGTGGTGGTGGTGGTAGTGGTGGTGGTGGTGGTGGTGAAGGAACAGTGGTGGTGGTGGTGGTGGTGAAGGAACAGTGGTGGGTGGTGGTGGTGGTGGTGAAGGAACAGTGGTGGTGGTGGTGGTGGTGGTGGTGGTGGTGGTGGTGGTGGTGGTGAAGGAACAGTGGTGGTGGTGGTGGTGGTGGTGGTGGTGAAGGAACAGTGGTGGTGGTGGTGGTGGTGGTGGTGGTGGTACACAATCTTAGCATCGCCAGAGGTGTGTAGTAGTGGTGGTAGTGGGGTGGTAGTTGTGGTGGGGGGGGGACCTGTAGAGTAGTGGTGAGAGTCCCAACACATGCTGAGGCGTTGTTTAGTGGGTGGTTGGGGCGTGGTTAGCGGTGAGGAAAGTGTACATGGAGGCATTGCTGCGAGGGGACAGACACACTACTACGAGTTATTTTTTGTTCCCATTTGTTCATAATAAAAATCTCACTGAAAGGTTATGGCGGTAGTTCCGAGACGTGGTTCTGAGTACTTGCGTAGTTGGTTTATAATAGTAACACAACCACGATTAATAACAACCATTGGCTAAGAGAATCACCCCTATCAAAAAATATAAATAAACTTCAGAAACGATTTTAAAACCAAAAGAAAAAAAAAGTTTGTAGAACGAGCTAACTACCATCGGTGTGTTTGACGTAACTGAGAGAGTGAAATAAAACACCTGAGATTATCCATTAGTTAACGTCGGAAGTCGAAAATAGACGCTCGGTTGGTCACTTACCGATCTGATGTACTAGTCAAGAGAGGAACTGAGGCCGCTACTGGAGCTGTGTAATTTCTTTGATGGTGGTCGTGTTGTTGTCTGGCAGGGGGAGGTGAGGTTAGGTTAGGGGGAGGTTAGGTTAGGTTAGGGGAGGTTAGGTTAGGTTAGGGGAGGTTAGGTTAAGAGAGAAGACACTGAGTGGAGGCTAGAGGTCATTGTGCCTCTTAGCTCCCGAGAGACTCTGAGCTTTGAAGTTAAAATGAACATGTGGAGATATATATCTTGTTTAATGATGAAAGATTACATAATGCTCAGATCTCTCTCTTGCTCTCTCTCCTTCTCTCCTTCTCCAACTTCCCCCCTCCTCCAACTTCCCCCTCCTCCAACTTCCCCCCTCCTCCAACTTCCCCCCTTCTCCAACTTCCCCCTTCTCCTTCCCCCTCCAACTTCCCCCTTCTCCAACTTCCCCCTCCTCCTTCCCTCCCTTCCCCCTTCTCCAACTTCCCCCTCCTCCTCCCCCCTTCTCCAACTTCCCTTCTCCTTCCCCCTCCTCCAACTTCCCCCCTTCCTCCAACTTCACCCCTCCTCCAGGTCCCCCCCCTCTACCCCCTCTCGCCGCAGCAGACAGTGGTCACCGGTCATTAGCTCCAATAATGACCAAGACGAGGCAGTTTACAGACCGTGTGTTGGTCCAGATGAATGGGATGAGATGCTTCCCTTGGGTTACACCAGCCTGGGGGGAAGGAGGGAGTACCTTCCTTCTTCCTGTTCCTCCTCCTCCTCCTCTGCCTGTTCCTCCTCCTTTCTTCTTCCATAATCTCCTTATATTTATTGCTCTTTCATCTCTTCTCTTCATCAACATCCTCATCCTCCTCCTCCTCCTCCTCCTCCTCCTCTTCGTCTTCCTCCTCCTCTTCTTCTTCCTCCTCCTCTTCTCCTCCTTCTCTCCCTTCTCTCCCTCCTTCTCTCCCTCCTACAGGTGTTTAATATCATTTTTCCCTCCTTCTAGGCGCCTTAACCCCTCCCCCTTCCTCCCCCCCCCCCTCCCCTCGGCCTTTCCACCAGCAGGCACGAGAAACACCCTCCTCCTCCCTCACCAGCCAAATTACACGTGTTTTTGGGAGGGGGGAGGTAGGGGGTTAAGGGGGGTTAGGGAGGTAGGGGGGTTAGGGGGAGCTATATTTTGGTCAACAGGTGTGAACGTACGATGGTTGGTCAGTCCGTTCACACACACACACACACACACACACACACGAGAGAGAAAGGCTACCACACACACCGTAATGGTTTTATATTTTTTGTCTCTGTGCAATTAATGGTGTGTGTGTGTGTGTGTGTGTGTGTGTGTGTGTGTGTGTGTGTGTGTGTGTGTGTGTGTGTGTGTGTGTGTGTGTGTGTGTGTGTGTGTAAGATTTTTGAATTGGTGAAGTTCTGGCTCTCTCTCTCTCTCTCTCTCTCTCTCTCTCTCTCCACCACATAATATAATGAAACAAAATTAAATTAACGTAACTCTTAACTCACTTCCGCAGCCATCAGGTATAATTATAAACACCCATGAAACAAAGCTCTATGGGGGTCAATGTCAATAAGGTTCATTATTCCACTACACCACACAAGGTTATCCGACTTTAGTGATCTTGGGGTATAGCACTGTCTCGCCCACCAAGAATCTATTATCATAATTTGGAGTCTTATTTCACGGGTTTTTAAAGGAATTAGTTGTGGATAATTAATCTCTATTGATTATTGTGTTGTATAACTTCCGTCGGCAGCTGATTGGTGGAGGAGTTGTTTTGTACGTGTTCAGTTCTTGTTGAGGACGTGTTACCTTCTGACAGCTGATTGGTGGAGGAGTTGCTGTTTCATATCTTGTTTATTTCTTGTCTTGATTATGTTTACTTCCGTCAGCTGGTTCTGTTACACACACACACACACACACACACACACATACATACTGTACATACATACATACATATATACATACATACATACATACAACGTAAAGTTTTGAAATAAATCATAGCTCAAAGGACTGTTCTTCGCCACCCACAAAGAACCTAACCTAACCTAACCTAACCTAATCTAATCCAAGGTGTTGTGTTGTCTTGGTGTAAAACAGTTACTTAAAACCGAAGACACTTAGAATTAACGATAATTTAAAACTAACACCACTTAAACCAACAGCCACTTAAACCAACACGACGGGAGTAATTATGTGGTTAAGATAGCATTTTAGACCTAAGTGATGCCAATAGCAATCATTTGGGTAGGAGAGAGAGAGAGAGAGAGAGAGAGAGAGAGAGAGAGAGAGAGAGAGAGACATCACTATACACCTGGGTTAAGATGATCACTCTAAGTCACCTTGATCACCTGTAATGTGTTGATCACTCGTCTGATCGATTAGTCACGAGTACTGATCACCAAGATTAAAAAGGGGATTAATTTCTCGCTCCTGATCAGTTCTGGTTTGATGATTTCACTCGTATTAAAAGGCCCGACTGTGGCTCATAGATTACCTGTGTGTACCTTGGCCAGTACTCACACAGGTAGGCTGGTTAGTACTACATGGGGATATGTTTGTAAATGATTGTGTAAATTAGTTTTGTAAATAACTTTGTAAATGTGTAATGCGACGAAATGTATAAAGAACTGATTTATGAAGTTTTGCTGTGATGTTTCCTCAAATAGAGAGATGAACGGGTGGACACCGCCCCGGGAACGCTTACACTCACAACACCAACAATAACACGGCCAACACAAACATCACAGACTTCACCTCTGCCTCACCTCTGGCTTATCTCTTCTCTCTCTCACACAGCAGAAATATCATAATTTTGCAAACCTGAATGAAACACTCGAGCTGCAAATCAGAATTTTAACATTTCGTCAATTTTTTCTTACTGGAAAAAAACTTTGAAATTTTTCCAAGATGGTTGAGTTTTACGCAGAAATACAACTTGAAAACTCTCTCTACTTTCTTCAGGATTTACTGTTGGAATTCCATGTTTTGACCTCAGAAGAAAAAAAAAGAACTTGAAAGCTTCATTAAGACAATCTACTTAAAACTCTTATTTAAGGTTTGGTTCGTCAAGATCTTGGCGGGGTCGTCTCGTCCACACAACTGCTGGTACAACACTCTAGCACTGTAGACCAGATTTCACGATCCTACTAACTTGGGTGTGTGAATAGGCGTGTGACTTTAATGTGTTTCAAACAGTGAACCAAATTATGGAGTTGTGAGAGAGCGAGCAGCGTGAGGTAGACGATTAATGCTCGCCAGCCTCTTGTACCCCGACACGCATGGCGTCCTTCTCGCCCTCCTCCTGCTTCCAGTGGGCGTTCCTGGGACCTCTTTCTTCCTGGAGGGAGAGTGGGCGTTCCAGAAGCCCCTTCCTTGAGAGATGGGAGTGGTTCTCTTGAGGTCCTTTTCTTCCTGGGTGGAGACTGCCTTTTCTGTGCTCCTTTTCTTCCTGCTAGTGAAGAGGCTGTCCGGGGAGATTCCTTTAGATGTCATTAGGAGTCTCGGTATTTTCATCTGACGTTCTAAGTTGTCCAACAGGCAGTTTGGCATAAGAGAGCCCCAATTACCCCAGCACCTGAGCCATGAGTTACCAGAGGGCGCTTCAGATCCTCCATAAATAGTGAACATATAGAACTCTCTGTATAAAGACACCATTCAAAACTCTCTTATTTGGAAGGCAATAAAAGGCTTCATTTCTCCCAAAGAACAAATAGACTATCTTCAATAGAGTCAGGTCATCTACTTTCACGGAACATTTAGTCTCCAATAGTGGCTGCAAGATTTGAACTATATTGTCACTTCACTTTTTATTGACACTTTCTGTAGCCTACAAAATAAGATCCTAAACTGACTCTAGATATCCACGGATGCATCAAGATGTCCGGAGATTATCCCTGACGACCCAGAAGATAAAATATATCATCAGATAAGAAACTTAAAATAACATAATATCCTCTACATGATTTTAGATTATCAGTGGACGACGTTATCAGTGCTCATACATACGGGGTTTTAATCATAACATATACTCTTCTTGTTGTAACTTCCCGAGTGATGTCCCATATGTCAAGAGGGACCTGTTCCAGCCTCCTCCTTGCCCCATCTTGGTGAGGGATAAGTGGTATGTCATCCCTGGCTCCGTGTTGTTGTAGGCTCATGTATGTGTGTGTCTCTACTTGTTCCTAGTCCCGAAGTAGCGTCGCTGTCACATCCCTGTCACTCGCTACCATTCTCTCTGGGGTTTTTACTTGACCTTGTGTGTCCTCCCGTCTTGCCACAGTATAATGGACGTGTGTGTGTGAGTGGAATAAATTATGAACCATCTTGGTGGATCATCTATTAATACCTTAGAAAACTTCCCCACGTTCTTCACCACCTTTGAAGATTCTATAATGTTCTTAACTCACTAGAAAAACTTTGGATTCTATGAGGATGCTTTTGATTATTTATATTTATCATTAACATCCGGTAACAACACATCTATTATGCCTCTGTTGGTGCTGTAGCTGTCAAAAGGTTAATGAGCACCGTTCACCAAGTCTTGATTACTACAACAGAAAACTGGTCGATAATTATTTGTGTGTAACTTAAACTAACGTATCACCTTTGGTCTGTGTATGTATCATCTCTCAAGCATTTTCTCCGACCTACAAACTATTCCCCTCCTCCCCCTCCCCCTCCCTCTCCCCTCTTCTTCGTCGACTTTCCCTGACATTTAATCCGTGGGGGTCATGTCCATCCTCACATCTTCCCTCTACCACCCACCTCCTCTTCCCTCTCCCCTCCCCCTTCCCCTCCTCCTCCTCCTCCCTGGGGTTGTCCCTGGCGCTGTGCCCTGGCTGGTCAGGAACGGCACAAGGGGTCACAACGCTGCCCACTCCTGCCCCTCTGTTTATCATGCGGCCCTCACCTGTTCCCACACGCACCCGCCTTATATATGTAAATGAGAGGGGCCTTTTGAAGCTCCCGACGCTCCTCCTGGTCCTTCACGCTGCTCCTCCCGAGGCTGTAGGAGGAGGGAGAGAGGTTAGGGAGGACATTGAAGCTAAGGGCGAGGATGTGATGTTCTAAGGGAGGCCGGGAAGGGGTCAGGAATAGGGTGGGGACCGTGGGAGGATGGTGCCAAAGGGTAATAGGGAGGTGTGATGTTTATCGTTGGGGTGGGTGAGGGGGAGGCAAGTGTCGGGGTGTGTGTGTGTGTGTGTCATTCCCTCTCTCCCTGCCCCTTCGCCACCTACTGAGTACCGAATCTTCTCCCTTACCTGCTACCTCTCCTCTCCCTCTTCTCTCCCTCTCCCTCTTCTCTCCCTCTCCCTCTCATAATATCAAGCTAAGAGAAATTTATTAGATGGGAGACGTAGGTTGACAAACGACAGTCATCCTCCTCCGCCTCTTCCTCCTCTTCTTCCTCCTCCGCCTCTTCCTCCTCTTCTTCCTCTTCCTCCTCCTCCTGTGACTGTCTCCTCCTCCTTCTACGCCTGTCCCATCACACCCCCTCCTCCTCCTCCTCTTCCTCCTAAGCTTGCCCCATCCTCCCTCAACTAAGCTTGCCTCATCCTCCCTCAACTAAGCTTGCCCCCATCCTCCTCAGCTTGCCTCCTCAAGCTTGCCTCCCTCAACCCTTGCCTCATCCTCCCTCAGCTATCCTCCCTAAGCTTGCCCCATCCTCCCTCAACTAAGCTTGCCTCATCCTCCCTCAACTAAACTAGTCCTCCAGCAGTGTACTTCCCTGGTCACTGTCTAGAGGAAAGTTAACAGAGGAAATAACAATAAGAGGGAAAGTAGCGTGTGTAACAGTACTCTGAGAAGGAGGAAACCCGAGGGGGAGGAAAGCCGAGGGAGAGGAAAGCCGAGGGAGAGGAAACCCGAGGGAGAGGAAAGCCGAGGGAGACAAAAGCCGAGAATGAAGAAAAGAAGCCGAAGAGGAGGAAAGCCGACCGCGTATATAATATGTTTCTGACTTACGCAAAGTACACTTAATATAGTCGAGCGTGAGAAGAATATTTTACACACTTACAAGACGCAATCTGTCGAACATGCCTTACTTATATACTTAAATGACGTAGTGTGTTGAACATTATATTACTTTACACTTAACCAAACCTAACCATAATGCAACGTAACCAAACATCATAACTTACAAGAGATGTTTTGGATATACATTTACGCATATTTTTTTTTTTCTACTTAAGAGTCATGTAAGTATAAGAAATTACTAGAAATTTATTTATTTTATTTATTATTTAGTTATTTTTATTTATTTAGTTATTTATTTGTTTATTCTCAATTTTTTTCCTCGTATCAGTCAAGTTATTTCCGTGTTGTTATTCAGACATAATTTATAATGAGAAGCAGTGTTCAGGAGCCATAAACCCATGACTTATATGACCCATGGTTTATATGACCCATGGTTTACATGACCCACGACTTATATGACCCATGGTTTATATGCCCATGATTTATACGACCCATTACTTATATGACCCATGACTTTTACGACCCATAACATATAAAACCCATGACTTATATGACCACCCATGACTTATAAAGACCCACAAGTAGATGCCAGATATAAACCAAAATAATCATGGGTCCGGGGTGGGGGTGGGGGGGGGGGTAATGCAGGTGTTATAAGTGAAGAATTACTTACATACTTATATTACTTTTTTAATGTGTTACTTAAATGGTTATAGGGGTAATAATATATCATTTCAGTATGTAGATGTTTTATATAGTTAGATAATAAGTTTCTATAGCAGTCTTATAGGGGGGTGGACAGGTAGGTTATATACGACTAATGTATTCTAGGTGTGTGTGTGTGTGTGTGTGTGTGTGTGTGTGTGTAAGTGTTTGTGTTTAATGATACCATCACGCACACGCTGCCAGATAATCATAAATATACAGCTACATCATCTACACACAGATTTGTAATGTACACACACACACACACACACACACACACACACACACACACACGCACACATGAACTTGTATATATATAATTTATTTACTTGTACACACATATACACAGTCAGATACGTATGACTAAGCAAACACGCACACACACACACACACACACACACACACACACACACACACACACAGCGTCAATTCATGTTTTGTGTCGTGGTGTTTGGACAACATCGTTTACTAATCATTAATATAGATGTGACGGTCGTGGTTCTCAAGTCAACAAAATCATCACTCATGTCGACGAAGCTGCCGTGTGTGTGTGTGTGTGTGTGTGTGTCGGCAGCATAACTTAGTGTTTTACAGAGGTTAAAGGCCAGAGTTACAGGTTTCATATAATGGGCGTCTTGGTGTAAGTTTGCTCCTTGTTCGAGTAAAGTTATGGTGATAATAATGTATTTAAACAACTATTATTTACCTGTATTGATATATATTGATTGTGGGTCTAAAGTATTTCTCCTTTGATGAAATTCCGACTAAAAGTGGATCCAAACACCAATGAAATTACAGAAAGAAAAATTACTCAAAGCTGATTGGTGCTTTTTCATAGTTTATAGATAAGTTAATACCTTACTGAAAACTCATTGGTGGGTTCTGACGGTGTAAATAAAATACATAAATTACTCGAAAGCTGATTGGTGGGTTGTCACAGTGGCTATAGATTAAGGGAAGAAATTCAAATCCTCTATTTAAAGACTCTTGGATTCTTTTCTTGTGGGAATAGTTTAAGAGATCCAGTCCTTTGTTCTTGGGTTGCTAGACTGTCTTT
>NW_024721871.1:0-27500 GCF_018991925.1 Homarus americanus | reverse complement strand
TGTGTGATTAGCGGGTCCACTCACTATACTGTTTACTAATGACTAAAATTATGAGTGATGTCATTAAAAAACGATTGAATCCAGTTACTATTATCCTTCGCTAATTCCTATCATGAAGAGTGAATCCAACGACTCCTAAGTATTATTCGAGTGGGATTCGAACCCCCTGCTCCCCACCCTCTCTCCTACCACTCCCCCACCCCCTCCTTCCTTTCCCCACCCCACCCCTCGTCGGTGTTTTTACTCCAATAAACTTCGAATTGAATGAGGCATTTTTTTTTTTGAGGGGGGGGTTCTTTCCTTCTAATATCTATCATGAATAGTTAATCCAGAATTCGGAGCCATAATTGCATCATTAGAGTCGTATCATTAAGGTGTAGTTTGTGTGATTAACGGGGCAGATCACGGTCATTCATGAACCTGTCTGGTCTGGCCACCACTGTCTTGCCTCGCCTTGCTCCCTCTTCTTGTCTCTCTCCTCTCCTCTCCTCGCCTTGCTTCCTCACCCTGCCTCTCCTTGCCTCGCTCCCTCACCCTGCCTCGCTTTGCTTTCTTACCCTATCCCACCTTGTTCCCCCATATTGCCTCTCCTCGCTCCTTCACCCTGCCCCACCTCGCTCCCTCACCCTGCCCCACCTCGCTCCCTCACCCTGCCCCACCTCGCTCCCTCACCCTGCCCCACCTCGCTCCTTCACCCTGCCCCACCTCGCTCCCTCACCCTGCCCCACCTCGGTCCCTCACCCTGCCCCACCTCGTTCCCTAGCCCTGCCTCGCCTCTCCCCGATACACCGCCATTATCAAACTAGTTAAAGATCATTCCTCGGATTCTCTTATGTCCCTACGTTAAATTTTCCTCGTAACTGTAACAAGATATTCGAGTCTCTAAAGCTACGACGGAAAGAAGTGTTCGCAGAGATCCACACGTTATATTCTCTTCTTAACTGGAGATGTAAGAACGCTGCCAACTGACTCACTTAAGCCATAACGCAATAATAACTTAAACATGGCAGCTAATTTGCACCGTGACTCGACTGCAACTTGTAACAGGTATTCTTATCATTACTTAAATTAATATATTTTTTTTTCACCGTAATTAATGTTAACTGAACGTAGCTAATTCATGTAGAGTCTTAGTGTAATCTCGCCGCCATTATTTTGACATTATAGGTCTACTTTAGGGTCCCCCAGTGAGGTTATGAGTGTTTGTATGTCTCTTCAGTTAGGAGGAACATTTTGAAGTAGGAGCCACTGACACTGTGGAGCCATGAGCCACACCCTGAGGAGAAACTTAACCTAATGGAGGGCGTGTCCACCGTCCACAAACACACACACACACACACTGCTGTCACCCGCGGCCCCGTGATCTAGGCCACACCTGCTGCTGGTGATAGTTGCCCTCCTGACGCAGGCGACGACGAAAACCTCGGGAGAGCTGCTATTGCTGCTGCCGGGGCGGAGCTTCTGTAGCGGCGTGTCATCGGCCGCACGTACTTTAATAGAGGAGGTCCTTGTTCTGAGTTGTCCTGTGGTGACTTAGTCCACTGTTAGAGGCTTGGAGGGGGAAGGGAAGGGAGAGAAGGGGGTGTAGGGGAGAGGAGAGGGGAGGGGAGGGGTGAAGAGTAGGGGGAGGGAAGGTGAAGTAGGTAAAACTAAGCATCAACATTAACCTTATTTGTATAATTGACTAGAGTAAGTTCAACATAAATGTGGTTAAAAACACCTTGAGTACGATGACTTAAGCCCTTGAGTACGATGACTGAAAGCCTTGAGTACCTACCATGTAATCGTGTTGAAAAACTTAAAAAAGAGAGAGAGGGGGAAGAAAAACGAGAGAAAAAAAAGAAAGCAAACAGAGAAAAGAAAAGAGAAAAGAGATAGTAGGTAAAGTAGAGACGTGAACGAAAGAGGAAAAAAGAGAAAGGAAAAATAAGAGAAATGTGGGAATAAGAGAAGATGGAAGAAAAAAGAGAGACTGAAACATATGGATCTATAAACAACAGCTGGACACATGACCCTACTACACCTTCTCTCATCTGTTGTGTATCACCTTAGTCCCCACCACACCTTCCACACCACTAACACCACACCATTTTCCACCACTAACACCACACCATTCTCCACCACCATCACCACACCATTTTCCACCACTAACACCACACCATTCTCCACCACCATCACCACACCATTCTCCACCACCATCACCACACCATTCTCCACCACCACCACCACACCATTCTCCACCACCATCACCACACCTTATTCTCCACCACCACCACCACACCTTCCACACCACCAACACCACAATTCATTCTTCCACCACCATCACCTCACACCATTCTCCACCACCATCACCACACCATTCTCACCACCATCACCACACCATTTTCCACCACTAACACCACACCATTCTCCACCACCATCACCACACCATTCTCCACCACCATCACCACGCCATTCTCCACCACCATCACCACACCATTCTCCACCACCATCACCACACCTTCCCCCAACACCACTTAACACCACCCTCCACTACCACACGTTCTTCTCCATTTCTTCTTCATCTTCCCTTCACACCCCTTCTCCCTCTCTCCTCTCCTTATCTTCTTCTCCTCACTCCCCCTTTCTCTCCTTATCCTTCCTTTACCCATTCTATCCTCAGCTACCACTCCTTTCCTCCCTATCCTTCTTTTCTCCTTTTCACACCCTTCCCTCTCCTCCCTCCTCTCCTCCCTCTCCCCCCTCCTCTCCTCCCTCTCCCCCTCCCAGTACCGTGAGAGTTACCGACTATGAACTATTGCTACTGCAGGTACGGCGAGTGACCGCGTTAGTGTGGGAACTTGTGTTTACAGATTGACTTGTGCACCCGAGCGTCACCGCGATGGCTGACTTGCTAGATGGACTGGCTGACTGGCTTGAAGATCTGGCTGACTGGCTGAAGGTGTGAGTAGGTGGTGTGGAGGTGTCAGCCTATACCTGCGCCATTAATCAAGGGGGGTATCAGTTCAGCACCTGATAAATCACCTGTTGTCTCGTTACCGCCACCAACAACCACGATAAACTGTGTTACAACAGCTTAATACAGGGCTCACTAATCCTCAGAACCCTAACCTAACCTAACAAGATTCATCAATACCTAAACCTAACTGAACCTCACCTTGCCTCCCTTTCCTTCATTTTTCATTCATTCATTCTTATCTTACATTATTTTCAATCCTTTCTTATTTCGTTTGTTATTCATTCATTTGTTTTCATTTTTTCATTCAATCTCAATTACTTTCAATCATTTTCAACTTTTCCTTCAAACTTTTCCTTCAAACATTTCATTCAAACTTTTTTTTTCCCTCTTCATGGTCCAAGGCGTACAGGCAGCATTACAAACGTCGATTATCCCACAATTACGGGAGGAAAAATCGCTACCAAAGACGCATGGTCGTTGGCAACACTGGGCCGGAGTGTCGTGGACCGGAAGGCTTCCCACGAGTCCGGTAAATGAAGACCGGACACTGCCTCGTCTTGCTTACTGCTGGTTCCGGTCCCTGGGGCTGCTAAGGGGGGGGTGGGGGGGCAGGAGGTGAAGAAGACACTGAAGGAGGAGGGTAAGGGGGGGACAGGGTGGGTGAGAGGGAGGGGTGTTAGGGTGAGGGAGGGAGGGGGTGAGTGATAGGGTGTCTGATGGGGGTGTTAGGGTGAGGGAGGGAGGCAGGCAGTTAGGGTGAGGAAAGGAGGAAACAAGGTGAAGAGAAAAGTCGAATAAAGGAGGAAATAAAAGGAAATAGTGATGAAAGCCGAGTAAAGAAACTACCTAACCTAACCCAACCCTACTTAATCCATCCCTACATATCCTAATCTAGTCGTAACCTAACCTAACGTAACCTAACGGAACGTAACGTAACCCAACCTAACCTAACCTAACGTAACCCAACCCAAACTAACCTAACCTAACGTAACCCAACCTAACCTAACCTAACCTAACCTACCCTAACCACGCGATAGATCCTAGACATCCATAACTTACCACTAACAACAACTACGCCCAGGTCAGATTTCCTCCTGTCTCTCACCGCCTGGAGATAAAAAGAGATATCTCAACACAACTATATAATTCCGCGCCGGGACAAGTTATCTCCGGGTTAACTCTCCGGCATCTCTCACATGATAAACACATACTACACTTTGAAGGTTGAGAGAGAGAGAGAGAGAGAGAGAGAGAGAGAGAGAGAGAGAGAGAGAGAGAGAGAGAGAGAGAGAGAGAGAGAGAGAGAGAGGGGTCACCTACAATACCTCACTACCTCACCACTAGCCCATAACTCACCTTCAGGAGGGACCTCTAATCTGATTAGGTCTCCTCCGGTGGTCCCTGATGACCTGATCTGGCCCTGGGGTAATCTTCAGGTCACCACCCCCTTCACCCCCCTCCCCCCTCCCCTCCCCCTCCTTGACTCTTATCTGGCATCGTGTGGGTGGCTGAGGAAAATATAAGATGGTGATATTCCCAATTTGTGAGCATTCTGGTATGTTACGTTACAGGACTACTTGCATGTTACGTTGCTACAGGACTCCATATATGTTACGTTGTTATGACCCGGGTATGTTACGTTACAGGACCACGGTATGTTACGTTACAGGACTCCGGGTTTGTTACGTTACAGACCACGGTATGTTACGTTACAGGACTACGGTATGTTATACAGGACCCGGGTATGTTACGTTACAGGACCACGGTATGTTACGTTACAGGGACCACGGGTATGTTACGTTATATATTCGGGTATAAAACATGTTACATGAACTGGGTATGTTATGTTACAGGACCTGGTATACATGTTACAGGACCCAAGGTTATGTTACAGGACCTGGTGGTATGTTACGTTACAGGACCACGGTATGTTACGTTACAGGACCACGGTATGTTACGTTACAGGACCACGGTATGTTACGTTACAGGACCACGGTATGTTACGTTACAGGACCACGGTATGTTACGTTACAGGACCCGGGTATGTTACGTTACATGAAACGGTATGTTGCGTTACAGGACCCGGGTATGTTACGTTACAGGACCCGGGTATGTTACGTTACAGGACCCGGGTATGTTACGTTACAGGAACCGGTTTGTGGAATTTACCCTAAGATCACTGTGGCTTGATAGTACAGGTGGGCGTGTTCCGTCTGTTATCTTTGTTATCATGTATCTCTCCCTCCCCCTCCCTTCCATTATCATCTCTTTATCGCAATTATGATTTTCGTTGAGTTTTATCATTCGTTAGTTTCACGTTATTGTGTTTTTTCTCTCTTCATACCTGGAAAATATTCTCGGACTGTCTCATTATTTTTCCGGCTCTCTCTCATTCTTTCTCTCTTACTGTCTCTCTCTCATTCTTTCTCTATATCTCTCATTCTCTCTCTTACTGTCTCTCTCTCATTCTTTCTCTTACTGTCTCTCTCACTCTCATTCTCTCTCTCTTACTGTCTCTCTCTCTCATTCTTTCTCCGACTCTCTCTATGTAGGGAAATTACCCATCAAGATCTCAAGACTTTATTCCCTAATTTGCATTTTTTTTCCCTTCGTATTTTAGGGACTTATGACGTGTTTCTTTAATATGGTGATGGAGGGTCCCTAGATTCTGCCCCTTAATTTTTTCCCTGCCATGCTTAATAATTCCCTATACACCCTGATTTTTTCCCTACCACTTCTTTGTTTGTTTTTTCCCCACACCCCCTACACATCCCCTTCCCTCCCCATCAACACTCCCTCCTCCTCCCATCCTTCCCTCTTCCTCCTCCTATCCTCTATCCCGTTAATTCTTCTCCTTCCTCACCCCTCTTCCGGTTCATCTTATGTATGTGTTCCCAGCGTCGCCAGATAATTATTGGTAGAGAACCACATCTTAAATCAGGGTCGAATTACCTGTTCTTGCGGGGAGAGAGAGAGGGGTGGTGCAGAGGCGGGAGGTGGAAAAGATGCAATTCCTGATTCAATATTCCGCAGTGAGGATGATTTTTGTCCGCCTCAGCAGCTGAATTTCCTGACTCGTTTCCTCGTGAAGTAAAATAATAATAATAATAATTGATGAATAAATAAATAATAAATAAAATAAATAATAATAATAATAGTAAAAGGAAAAGTATCCATATAATATCGTTCTTTTAGTCGTGTTTTTTTTGTATTTGTCTTTTGTTAATCTTCTGGTCTGTTTGTTACTGTAATGTTTTTATTTATTTATTTATTCAATCACTCGTTTACTCACTCACTCACTCACTCATTCACTCACTCACTCACTCACTCACTCACTCACTCACTCGTTTACTCATTCACTCACTCACTCACTCACTCATCACTGGTGGACAGAAGGAAGAAGAGTACAGTATATTAATAACAGGAGAAAATCAGTTCACTAATTTATTTATTTTCTGCATTTTATTATTCCCCTCATCACAGGTGGTGGAGGGATATATAACACAGGGGTGGTTGTGTTTGTCTGTCCTTGACGCTTCTCTTTGTTTAGTAATAATTTATCCACTGTCATCAGATTTTAAACCAGATTTCAATATACAAAGTTACGTATCGTTCAGGTCTTGATTTTCGATTATTTTCGGCCGATTTACAATAGTTTTTTACGTTACGTGGTTCGTATCGTAGACCAATCGTGTATCGTTGGTTGTTGTGTTGTTACTGAGCTTCAATAACTAGTGTAATTAAGAATGTTAATTATTACACTATGCCATCAACTAATAATTTTAAAAGAGAAAATATAATTTGAAATTTTGTTTTATCTAATCTCAAGACTTCTCAATATGCGTCAGGAGCTCGCAGGTGTGTAGGTTTGGGGAGGGGGGGAAGGGTGGGGGAGGTGGGGAAGCTGAAAGGATCTTGTTTTCAGAAATCCACTTGTTACCGTGGACCTTCCCGGAACCCTTACAATCAAAATGCAAGAAAGTTAATAGTACACACACACACACACACACACACACACACACTGGGCTGAGTTCACCACAGTCCCACCTCACCTGACCCATCACGGAGCACGCCTGAGGAGGAGAAAGGGGGGAGAGAGGGGGAGGGAGAGAGGAGGGGGGGGAAGGAAGGGAGAGGAGAGGGGGAAGGGAAGGGGAGGGCAGGAAGATTATGTTTATAAGTAGATCGGAAAAAACTTACAAAAATTTATATATTACCTGAACGTGAGGTTTAATTTTTTTTCACTTAAGGAATGTTTTTAAGTAAGATGAGGGATATAAAGAAATATATTGTACTTAGATGCTAATTATTTTGTATTGAAAAAGATATTGATTTATTAATGAACAATAGAAATATACTGAAGTAAATTATGACTTGATATGTATTACTTAGAAACGACTTTATAGATAAAAAAAATTATTAGTAAATGGTTTATACTTAAAACAGTTTGTTATCCTCAGACTAAATTTTTATCTCATTTCACTTAAATAATCTAATTAAAATATATAAAAGTAGTTATACTTTTATCATACTTAAAACAATATAGTCACTTACAAATACTATTCGCATTTTATAAGTAAACAAAAGAACAACAAAATATCACAGGACATCAACTTTTCCCCCTTGTAATCTAACCTAACTTAACCCCTTGAGTTCGATGACTTAACCTCTTGAGTACGATGACTTAACCCCTTGAGTACGATGACTTAACGTCTTGAGTACGATGACTTAACCTCTTGAGTACGATGACTTAACCCCTTGAGTACGATGACTTAACCTTTTTGAGTACAGTATTACCTTACCCAAGACATAATTTAAGCCATCATACTTAAGGGATTAAGTCATCGTACTCAAGGGGGTTAGGTTATTGTACTCAAGATGTTAAGATGTCCTCCTCAATGGCCTAATCCACAGTATACAGGAGGTCGGCCTCGCGCCCAGGAGGTTAACTCTTGTTCATGATTCTTCTTCTCCATAAACCTCGCCGGGCCTCCCTGCCTCACAATAGAACCCAAACAAACCAGTTTTAGGGATAGTCCTTAGCCTGAGTTGACCTCTTAACCCGGATGGTGTCCCGTCTGACCTCTGACCTCCCATGACCTCGTCTGGGGAAACTCCGCCTGTAAGACTTGAACAATATTATCACCTGAAGGAATTATTGTTGACATATACCTGTGTTGCTTAACTGACCTGACCTGACCTGACCTCACCTTACCTTACCTGATTTAATCTTACCTGAGCTAATTGTACCTTACTCAGTGAATCAGTGAGTAAGGGAGAGCTGTGATGAGGGACGGGTGATGAGGGAGGGGAAGAGCGATGAGGGAGGGGGCATATAGAGGGGAGGTGATGAGGGAAAAGCAATGAGTGGGGGGGGAAGGTGATGAGTGAGTGATGATAAGGTAATATAAGGTGTTTTGGGGGGAGAGATAGTGGTGATGGAGGTGGTGATGAGTGTGGTGATGGTGAAAATGAGGAGGTAGATTTGAAAGGGATGAGGCTTTATAGGAGAAAGGAGGAATAAAGCATTGTGTGTGTGTGTGTGTGTGTGTGTGTGTGTGTGTGTGTGTGTGAGGAATTACAGTACAGGACAAACAGACACACAGACAAATAACACTTCCATGGCACCTGTACCAGGTGTGAAATAACACGCCCATAACGTCATTACCTGTAATTTGTTTTACTTTTTACCCCTGGCCTGGTTCTCTGTTATACGGTCGTGTTACTCTCTGGCCTCTTAAAGGTTAATAACAAATGGAGGAAAAACTCAGTAGATAGATTACGACCTATATAAACAAGACTATTTATGCCGTGTTTGTCTGTCTGTCTGTCTGTCTATCTGTCTGTCTGTGTGTCTGTCTGTTTGTGTCTGTCTGTCTGTCTGTCTGTCTGAAGGTTTCTTGACCAACAGTTCACCGAATGTCTTGATGTTTGGCACTGGTTCAAGGTGTAATTGAATGGTGTGTGTGTGTGTGTGTGTATATGTGCGTATGAGTGTATGTGTATATATTTTTTGTGGTATATGTACTTCTATCAGTGTGTGTATATGTATGACTGTGTACATTTTTATGACTGTGTGTGTGTGTGTGTGTGTATTCTCTGGACAGTGTTGCCAAACTAGAGTTACACACTTGTACCAGAATGGCGACCACCCAAGCTAACGTGACTGACGTACCTGGCAGAAACGGTAAAGGTGTGGGTGGAGGAGTTAACGATGAGTAGAGGAGGAGTGAGAAAGAAGAAGAGGAGTGAGGAAGAAAGAGAAGGAGTGAGGAAGAAAGAGGAGGAGTGAGGAAGAAATAGATGGAATGAGGAAGATGAGAACAAAGTAAAGATACGATAGAGGAGGAGACGAGAAAGGAGGAGGAATGGGAGAACAAGATAAGATAAATTAGACGAGAAAGAAAATAAAACAAAGAAGTCAACAAACGAAAAAAGAGCGAAATAGAGAAAACAAACAAACAGACAACAAAACAAAAGAATCAAAACAATAAACAATAACCCGGAAAACAAACAGAAAACAAACAAACACCTTAAGATCAAAACAAAGATAAACAAAAGACAATCATCATGGCGGATACCTGTACAACACCTGTACTACAACACCTGGGGGGGGTACCTGCCTTTAGCGGCTCCTGTTGTCATAAATCACCAATGTTATGTTGATTTACTTCGTGTATGTGATAGTTGTTTGTTGTATCCTCATTCATATTCTCTTCCTTCACTTCTCTTCCTTCTCTTCTCTTCCTTCTTCTCCCCTTCCTCCTCCTCTTCTCTTCCTTTCGCTTCCTTCTCCTGTTCTTCTCTTCCTTCTCTTCTTCTCTTTCCCTTCCTTCTCCTCCTCTTCCTTCTCCTCTTCTTTTCCCTCTCCTCTTCTTCTCTTCCTTCTCTTACTTCTCTTCTCCTCTCACTCCTCTTCTCTTCCTCCTCTTACTCTTACATTATTCCCTCTCATCTTCCTTCAGTGTCTCTCCTTTCCCTTCCATTTATTCTCCTCTTCTCCGTTCTTCTCTCCTCTTCTTTCTCTTCCTCCTCTCCCCTTCCCTTTCTCCCTCTCCCCTTTCTCCCCTTCTCCCTCCCCTCCCCTTCTATCCCCCTCTCCCCACGTGCTCATACTGCCCCATTCCTCCTCCTCACCTCCAAGCCACCAAGGTTTCTCAACCCATAGTTCACAAATTGCCTGACTCCTGCCCCAAATGACGGTCTTCACCCCGACCAGAGGGAAAAAAACCAAGTCGAGTGTAACCCTTCACTCCTGGTCGCCTGCGGGCCCCAGGAAGCTCACCGCTGCTTCCTGTCGGCGGTCACCCAGGCCCCGGTTGTGGCGGCTTCACTCACGCCCTCCAGTTCCGTCTTCTTGCACTCGATAATCGGATAGAAAAAGGAAACTGTAATGAGGTTTGTAAGAGAGGCGTCACCCACAGTATGACGATGATGATGACGATGAGCGCCTCCGTCGGGTCTCAGGGTGTCGTTGGGGAGTCCATGTAGAGAGTCGCCTTGCCTTGTGTAGTGAAGGTTTATACCAGGTTATTTATTTCTTGTTTATTTTAATTTATAAACTTACAGAAGTATGATGTCCGTTGTATAGGGTAACACAAGTTGATCACCAAACTCTCGTAAAAAAAAAACTCCACAATCTGCCGCCAGGTTGTTATCCGGCGCAGGTGAAAACGGAAGTCCATGTTATTGTGTTAAATGTCGAAATTGTTTGACGCTACCGTGAAGAGTCATTCAGGGCCGCCTGCCGCTGATTTTTCCCACGGGACGCCGAGGGAAACTCACCCCTCGGCGCGCGTCCCTTAAGATCGCTTCTTTGTAACGCGTCGAAGTTTCCCACGGGAACGCACGCGATCCTGAGCCGTACGCGCGGGTGACGGAGGGTCGACGGGGGTAGACAGGTGCGCCAGTGACCCTTACCGACCCACTCGCTTCTCCACCCACCGCGTCCCTCCACGTCCATTGTGCTGCTCGCCCGGGCGGCCATGATATATACGACAGTCCGCATGTATATCGTTGTTATTATTATACTTGTCTAATTATTCCATTCAGTAGCGACAGGTTTACGAGGGTGGTCGTATTTACGGGTGGTCGTCCAGGGTGAAGGATGTCACCTTCTACTGCCAGGGGGATCAAGGCGGCCTTTTGTTGTCTTCAATCTGGCCTAACTGGATCACCTCCCATGTAGCCACACAACACAGGTATATACATAAATCTCTGTAAATCAATATAAATTACGTTTTATTTTCAACTAAAATCCCTTTGAGACGCGACGTATATAAACGAATCAGTCGACTCCCAAAAGGTTCACGAGGAAGTTTCATTAGTCGAGAGAGATTCATTCAGTCGTCCTCGAACTCCCCCCCCACCCGCCTCCCCTTCCTCAAGCACCACCTCTAACATCCAGCGTGTGAGTTAGGGAGACACACGAGAGAGAGAAAGAGACAGAGAGAGAGACAGAGAGACAGAGAGAGAGACAGAGAAAGAGACAGAGAGAGAGAGAGAGAGTCAGGGAATTTCACGGTCCAGTCCAGGGAAAGATTACTATTAAGTGTTCTTCTGTCAACATGTTTCCGATCATTTGCTGGTCCTCCATAGTTCACGTCCAGGGGAAGAAAACGTCGCTGTGTTCGGTAACATCTACTGTACTTGCTATGTGGCTTTGGGAGAATATCGCTTTGGAAATGAATGACAAAAACAATCGACATGGGATAAGCTGTATCAAATATTCACGTTTCAAAACTATCTAAATCGATTTCTTCATCAGCAATATGTGAAATGGTAGAATCTTGAAGGCCTATGACGAGGGAAAACACGGAATAAGTCGAGCGAAGTCATTTTTCACGAGTCGGAACGCGAGACCGGTATTGCACCAGACCCATAGCGCACCGCGACCACAAACACCATCCTCCCTCCCTCTCTCTCTTTCCCCCTTCCCACCCACCCACCCATCCCACCCACGCACCTGCTTGTCTGCCTGCCTGGCTCTCCACCCTCCCATTCTGCCACCCCCTCCGTCTCTGCTCAGTTGGCCCTTGCCCCTCCACGCCCCACCCACTAGAGGAAGAGCCGGAGCGAGTGGAGGAGGAGGAGAAGGAAGAGAGTAGGGAGAAGAAGGAGGGGGAAGAGATGATGAAAGAGCAAAAGAGAAGGAAGATTTTGTAGGGGATGAATGAGAGAGAGAGAGAGAGAGAGAGAGAGAGAGAGAGAGAGAGAGAGAGGACTCTGTGTTTACTCTCTCTCTGGGTCGTACAGTGGTTCAGGGTGGTCACAGTGTCTCAGGTGTGGTCGCAGGGTTCTGTGTGGTCGTACAGTGTCTGTGTGGTCGTGCGCAGTTCGTGTGGCCGTACAGTAGTTCAGGTGGTCGTACAGTGGTTCAGGTGGTCGTACAGTGGGTTCAGGTGGTCGTACAGTGGTTCAGGTGGTCGTACAGTGGTTCAGGTGGTCGTACAGTGGTTCAGGTGGTCGTACAGTGGTTCCAGGTGGTCGTGCCAGTGGTTTAGGTGGTCACAGTGGTTCAGGTGGTCGTACAGTGGTTCAGGTGGTCGTACAGTGGTTCAGGTGGTCGTACGTCATCAGGGTTTATGACAGTGACCAGGTGATAAAAACAACAAATTTGTGTTTATTAGCGTCGTGAGTGACCTTGTGTTGGGCCTCCTGTGTACACGTAATCTAGGACGCATGGGCCCCAGACCTACCAGGCCCCCATAGGACCTACCAGGCCCCCAATCCTACCAGGCACCTCCTGTCTAACTTAACCATGGCATATGGTCCAGTCTCCACGGACCCCCCCAACCAATACAGGCCCCACTCTACACGGGCTCCAACCCAACAACCCAATCAAACCCACCCCACCCTCCTCCTCCACACCTACCACACCCTCTCCTCCACCTACCACACCTCCTCCTCCACCACACCTCCTCCTCCACCTCCCACACCTTCCTCCTCCACCTCCCACACATTCCTCCTTCCTCCACCTCCTACACCTCCTCCCTCCACTCACCACACCACCTCCCTCCACCTCCCACACCTCCCTTCCTTCCACCTCCCACACCTCCTCCTCTCTTCATTACCTCCTTTCCTCCCACACCTCCCTCCTCCACCTCCCACACCTCCATTTTCTCCCCCCACACCTCCGTCACCCCACTCCCCCCGAGTGTACTTAATGTTAGTTCACGCTCAGTTGGTCGCCTTCACCACTCTGACCCTGAGGCTGTCTGTCTGTCTGTCTGTGTGTCTGTCTGCCTGTCATCACCTCCCCGAGAAACTCACACTCTATGAAAGTTGCTGCTGTTTTATACCGAGAAAAACCCCCGATGTTTTATGATGGTTTAACTTGTCACTAAACCCCTCGAATGAAGTTACCGAGAAAGAATATCCTGTTATTGTGAAACCTCTCATTAACGGATTATATGTAGATGAAAGTCCATTATATCGAGGGTCCATTAGATGTGAAATCCCTCCATCTAACGAACTATATAGAGATGAAAGTCCATTATATCGAGGGTCCATTAGATGTGAAATCCCTCCATCTAACGAACTATATAGAGATGAAAGTCCGTTATATTAAGAGTCCAGATATGAAGAGAGAAGTCCGTTATATAGAGGTTTTACTGTATTTTAATGGTTTTATTTTTTTTACCGAACAGTGGTGTGGGTGGAGGTGGAGGTAGTGGTGTGGGTGGAGGTAGTGGTGTGGATGGAGGTATTGTAGTGGGTGGAGGTAGCGGTGTGGGTGGAGGTATTGTAGTGGGTGTCAGAGGTGTGGGTGATAAGTGGGTGTTGAAATTATCTATTATAATATGACGGAAGATACAAACTAGATATATAAACTTATATAATACTCAAAAAACCTAACCTAACCTAACCTAACCTAACCTAACCTAACCTAACCTTACCAATAGTACACACACTTGAATGAATGAAAATATAGTACCCACGGGCGACTTTACCAGCTGACTCGTAGTAAAGTTTTCATTCATAATATTTACGTCAGTTGTGGATCAGCTGACGAGAGGCCACACTTGATGAATGGGTGACACAGTACTCAAGGGCCTCCAGCTGATTCGAGGGGTGAGGGGAGGGGGAGAGAGGTTACCTGTCCAAAGCCTTGAATGAGATGAGGAGAGTTTAAATGGGGGGTGATTACTGGTGGGGAGAAAGCCTACTGGGGAAGAGGGTGGAGAGATGGGGAGGGAGTTGGGGGATGAGAGGGGGAAAGAGGGGAGGTGAGATTGAGAGAGGAAAGTAGAGAGAAGAAGGAGAATTGAGGGAATGAAATGATATGAGGGAGGGAAGAAGCAAGAAAGAGGAGGTGTAAGAGAAAGGTAAAGAGATGGAAGGGGGGAGGTGGTGGGGGGGTTGAGGAGGGGGTGAAGTGAGGTAGGAGGGGTTGAGATGAGGTGTGAAGGGAGGAAGGGGTAGAAGGGGGGTGTGAGGGGGAGATGGGGGGAGTACACACCACGAAGCTCTTGCGGTTCAACCCACAAATGGAGCTGCTTCCGGTGCTGCTGCCCCTCCTTCGCCCCTCTTCCCCCCTCCTCTTCCTCTCTCCTCCTCCCTTCCCCTCTTCACCCTCGTCTTTTGTAATTGGTTTTTTTCCTTAATTATTATTTTTATTTGTTGTTTTATTGCTCGTAATTTTCATTGTTTTATTTTCTTAAGTATTTCGTGTTTTTCTTTCCAGATTATTCTTTCATTTTCTTTTCTTTCTTTTTTTAATGTCTTCTTTTCTTCGTCTTTATTTTTCTTTTTATTATTATTCTTTTTCATTTCTTCTTCGCTTAAGATATAATATTATTATTATTATTATTATTATTATCATTATTATTATTATTATTATTATTATTATCATCATCATTATCATCATTATGGGCGTCGACGAACCAACACACACACGTACCGATAATAAATTAACCCCCCCTCCCCCCTTCTCTGGTTCCTGCCTCAATAAATATAACTCAAGGTGATGTAATGTGTCGAGACTGACCTGAGATGATGGTACGGTGAGCTGGTCAGGTAAGTTCTCTCAGGTGGTCAGTCAGTGAGTCAGTCAGTTTGTAAGTTAGTCAGTTAATTGGTGAGTCAGTTTGTTAGTTTATCAATGGTCCGTCAGTTAGTGAGAGAGTAAGGCTTGGCATTCATGGAGCTAGCTGACTCAGGGCTCATTAAGGGGGGGTGGTGGAGAAGGAGGTGAAGGAGGAGTAGGAGAAGGAACAGTAGGAGGAAGAGAAGTAGGAGAAGGAGAAGAAAGAAGAATGGGAGGAGGAGGAGGAGGAAGAGAAGAACCAGGTAGAGAAGAAACAGATAGAGAAGAAGGAGGTGGAGGAAGATAAGGAGTAGGAGGAGGATAGAAAGAGGAGGACCACCAACAGCAGAAGACGTATTTTAGTGAGGTGGTCTGACACAAGAAGTGATTCATGGTCCGCAGTATACACGACCCTCAACGCCTCGAAATAATATATTGTGTGTTAATGCTTAATTCTTTTTCCCCTTTATGGTGTTATTGTGGCGTTGTCTTCTCTTGTACAGTGTTTAAGATCGTTAGGTAATATCTTGTTGAATAATTACTGTGGAAATAATTATTGTAAAAGTGTGTTAAATATTGATAATGGTGATGGGGATGGTGGAAAACGATGATAATGATGATGATAATGACGATAATAAGAAAAAAAAGTAATAATAATAATAATGTTGTCAGTTTTTAAGTGATAAAAACAACAACAATACCAATAACAACAACAACAATAACAACGCACAATAACAACAACAGCAACAAAACCAAACAAATAACAAAAACACAAAAACAAACACTCCTTAAATATCACTAAATAATTCCAATTGCTTTAAGTCAAGTAGAAAAAAAAACTACTCTGCTTGAAAACACTTAGTAAATCAGTCACCAACGGCACGGCGGCGTTCCCAGCCTGGTATTATGCGTGTGATATATGACTCGGCTCTGAGGGGTATAAATCTTGCTCCTACAAATGGTCTTAGGTTATATAATATTGCTGTTTTCTTCCCTCACTGGTCAAATGAGCTTCAGTTCCCGTTAGATTCCAGTTTGTAATTGGCCGCAGTTTCTAATAGGCCGCAGTTTCTAATAGGCCCCAGTTTCTAATAGGCCCCAATTCCTAATAGACCTCAGTACCTAATAGATTCCAGTTCCTAATAGACCCCGATTCGTCACTAGGTTTTAGTTTTAGGTGCTTCAACTACCCGTGGTCTTAGTTTTAGGTGCTTCAACTACCCGTGGGTCATGAGTTTTAAGACCAGTCGACTTTTTTTTTAGGGAATTCAGAGCAATACACTGTTGTTGGTTCGTCCCTCTGAAGTAAACTCCTCCACCCAAGTCTTGTTCCTGACCTTTGACCTTTTCCTTCCGATTTGGGCTTTTTGGGGTTTTCTCATTATTTTCTTGTTTCTTCTGTTCCTCCTCTTTCTCCTGCTTTGATTATCATTTTATGGTTTATTTTCTGTTTTCATTCTTCTCTTCTCTTATGTATTCTTTATTTAATTTTCTTTTATGTTAGGTTTTTAATTCTCTCTCTCTCTCTCTCTCTCTCTCTCTCTCTCTCTTCTTCCTTCACCTACTCCTTTCCTCAAATCCTCCTTCTGCCCTTCTCCTTCTCTCCCTTCATGCCTCCCCCCTTACCCCATTCCTCCTTCACTTCACCCCAGCTCAACCTCATACTCCCTCTCTCCCGTCCTCTACACCTTCCTCACCCCCCTCGGTGTCCTCCGCTCGGTGCGATATGGCCTCAGCGGTAGTGGCCACTTCCGCTCGGGGCAGACAGTGGCAGCCAAGCATGACACTGCTCGCTGTACTGTACCTCTTCCCATTATTTCTTCTCTCCGTCATTCACTGCATAAATTTCTCCTTGGCTCTATACGAATGACGCCACGGCCTGTTTATTTGTCCTATTTCATGTGTTTTTGTTTATTTGTTGAGTTTTTTTGTTGATTTGTTGAGTTTTTGTTTAATAATCTTATTTTTATGCCCGTCTTAATTTTCGCTTCTTAATTTCGGTTTATTTGTCTGATTCTCTGTTTTTGTTTGTTTTTCGCTTTTTTTTTTAATTTGCCCTTATTTTCTGTTATTAATCCTTACTGTGTTTATTTGTCTCCTTTACTGCCTATCTTATTATTATCTTATTCTTTATGCATTTTAGTTAATTTTTTCTATTCTTTTTTATTTGTTTTCTCATCATTTTACTACTTTTTGTATCGTTTGTTTTTTTGTCCATTTTCGTTATTTCCAGAATATTTATTTCCTTTTATTTTCCTGATTTCTTTTTCTTTTATTTCTTTTTTTCTTTGTGTTTGCTCTTTATTTTTTCCTCTTCTTTTATTTTCTGTTTGTCATTATTTCTCTTATACTTTTTTTTGTTGTCTATTTAATTTATCTCTTTTCCTTTCTTCTGCGTCTCTTATTGTCTGTGTTTCTTGCGTGTGTGGTCGGTAGTAGACGTGGCACCACTGGGGCTGTAGACGTGGCACCACTGGGGCTAGTAGACGTGGCACCACTGGGGCTGTAGACGTGGCACCACTGGGGCTGTAGACGTGGCACCACTGGGGCTGTAGACGTGGCACCACTGGGGCTGTAGACGTGGCAACACTGGCGGTGAAGACAACAACAAGACCCAGGAAAAAGTCGAGTTTCCAGAGGGTGGCTCGACGCGTGCGACCCTCCCAGGCGAGTGGTGCGATATGGCTCCTACAAGGTTTTCCCCTCCCTCCCTTCCTCTCTCTCTCTCTCTCTCTCTCTCTCTCTCTCTCTCTCTCTCTCTCTCTCTCTCTCTCTCTCTCTCTCTCTCTCTCTCTCTTCCCTCACTACTTCTCCCTTCCTCCCTCCCTATCTCACTCGCTTACTCACTCCCTTTCTCACTCACTCACTCACTCCCCCAGCTCTCTTCTCCTCTTTCTCTATTCTCTTCATTCATTTTGTCACTCGTTCAATAATTTTTCCCTCCTCTCCCTCTCTTCCTCTTTCATTAACTCCTTCCCTCCCTCCTTTCTTCCTTCCCTCCCACGTTCATTCAACTTTCCCATTCATTCATACACGTATAATCTCTTTTGTTCTCCTCCTCAAACCACCACCTCCTTCCCTTCTTTCTCCTTCTCTCCCCTTCCTCCTCTCCTCCTCTCCCCTTCCTCTCCCCTTCCTCCTCCCTACTCCCCTTCCTCCTCCCCTTCCTCCTCCCCCCTTCCTCCCTTCCTCTTTCTCCCTTATACACGTGACAACCTACCTCCACTCCTCAGTGCATGGTTCCTCCAGGTCCCTCCCCCTCCCCTCCCCTTCCCTCCTCCCCTTCCTCTCCTCCCTCCCCAAACTACACGACCACCACCGCCCCACTGTGCCTACAATCACCCGCTGCAATCACGAACAATCAGCTGACCCTTACTGCCATGTGGATGACGCCCCCCCAATCTCACTCCCCCTCCTTCCTCCCCCTCCTCAACCTCCTTCTCCACCCCCCCAGATGTGTTGCAGGAGGAACCCATGACCTTCTCTTCATGACCCAAGGAAGGAAGGAAGGAAGAAAGGAAGGAAGGAAGGAAGGAAGGAAGGGAAGGAGAATGAGGTACGGGAAAGAAAGAAGGAATGAAAAGGGCAAAGAAGATGAGAAAAAATAGAGAAGGATGGCAGAGACAGAAAAGAAGGAATAGAGATACGAGAAGAAAGAGGAACGAAGAAGAGATTAAAGAAGAATGGGTGAAGGAGAGGTGGAGGAGTAGGGGAGAAGAGGAGGGAAGAAGGGGAAGGGGAGGAAGGGAAGGACGAGAAGGAGAGAAGGTTATAGGAGGAGAAGGAGAAGAGGGAGGAAAAGAAAAAGGGGAGGAGAAAGGAAGGAGGATATGACCTTTGACCCGCCCCAAGCGTGACCTCGGCGACCCAGCTGACGTCACTGTGGTCAAGACTCGGGTGAACCACCCTCAGGCGATCTTACCTTACCGCTCGTGCCAAATACCTACCTGGCGAAGGAGGTAATTAAGGAATTTACCTGGTGTTCTCTTTTCTCTCTGTTGATTTTCATCTTTGTGTCGAATACTGAAAGATTATATTGAGTTTTCTTTTAATTATTTATATGGTTAATAGTAGTAGTAGTAGTAGTAGTCGTGGTAGTGGTAGTGGTAATGAGAGTAGTAATGGTCGTAGTAGTGATAGTAGTAGTAAAGAGATTATTTTGAGTAGTTACATTTGATTAATATTTTTTTTTTGTTCTTAAGGAAAATTACCATGCAATATCTCAGTCATTACTCCTATACAAAATACAATGTTTATTTACCACTAAAATTCTCATCTGTTAAATAAGAGGAAATATTAACACAAAAAACACAACGCAACATGAAAAACCAAACATAAAACATATCAACATTTTCCAAGCGTCTGTTTAGTATCATTTTAATATATTTTCTTACTTGTTAACATCAGGTAAACATAATCTCACCTTTCCATCTATTTGTAGACATTACCTTAACATCGCAGCACAACAAAAGCCTCAAAACACACCTGTAATGTTTTTATGTTACCTCTTGTCTAATTTGCATATGGAGATGATTGATCCCCCGACTTATTAATAGGTCTTTTAATACCCACAAACACCCGCATTCACGTGGATTATTGTGGAGGTAAATGGCACAAACACCTGCCATCAGTGAGGCGTCCCAAACAAACGAGGGTTAATTAAGGTTGTATAAGGCAGGTGTGTCTGTGTGTGTCAGTGAGTCAGGTGAGTCAATGTCTTGACTTTTATCCCGAGGCTGTTGTCATTGTGTTGGGGGAGAGGAGGGGTGGGGTAGGGGGAGGGGAGGGTAAAGGAGAGGAAGGGTGAGGGTAGGGGAGAAAGAGAGGAGAGGGGGGGGGAGGTTGGTAGGAAGACAGGTAAGATGGGGATAATTAACATACCTGGGCATTAATTACTTCCTATTGACAATTTTCATCTCACAATGGTTCTTCACTCTCAAGGTATGGTGATGGGGGTAGTTATGGTGATGATGGTGGTTGTGGTGGGTGTAATGATGCTTGTTATGGTATTGGGGGATGATTGTGGTGGTGATGGTGATGGTGTCATATAGTAATGCTTGTGATAATAGTGATTGTTGTGGTGATGGTAGGTAGTTATGGTGGTGGTTGTGGTGATGGTAGGTAGTTATGGTGGTGGTTGTGGTGATGGTAGGTAGTTATGGTTGTGTTATGGTGATGGTAGGTTATTATGGTGGTGGTTGTGGTGATGGTAGGTAGTTATGGTGGTGGTTGTGGTGATGGTAGGTTATTATGGTGGTGGTTGTGGTGATGGCAGGTTAGTTATGGTGGTGGTTGTGGTGATGGTAGGTAGTTATGGTTGTGTTATGGTGATGGTAGGTTATTATGGTGGTGGTTGTGGTGATGGTAGGTTATTATGGTGGTGGTTGTGGTGATGGTAGGTAGTTATGGTTGTGTTATGGTGATGGTAGGTTATTATGGTGGTGATTGTGGTGATGGTAGGTTATTATGGTGGTATCTGTGAGTGTATATAATGATGGTAGGCGACTCGATAATAGGAATGTTTGTTTTAAAGTCATAAGAGAGAAGAAGTCATTTGAATGGTTACTTCAGACTGGAATCAAGTTGTTTTCAAGAGAGCAAAAGTTGTACCTAATGTGGTTTGGTTGTGCATTCACTTGTTCATATAAACTTAACCCTTTGACTACCATGATTTAACCCTTTGATAATGGTGATTTAACCCTGTGATGGTGATTTAACCCTTTGATGGTACTTTAACCCTTTGATGGTGATTTAATCCTTTGATGGTGCTTTAACCCTTTAATGGTGATTTAACCCTTTCACGACGATGATTTAACCCTTTACGATAATTTAACCCTTTAATGACGATGATTTAACCCTTAAAGACTCAAAGGGTTAATATCTAACCCAACCTAACCTGCTTTTAATCTAAACTTAACTTTAACCTCAGCACTACCACTTGAGGGCAGACCAGACCTCACGTTTATCATTTCTTTGTGTTTAGTGTTGTTGTGTGTGGCAATATCCACTCAGGTAAGGATCATAATTTTCTGTACTGTATTTTTTTGTTTGTTAATTGATTATCTGTTTGTGTTGCTGCGGTCAAGAAGCCTCGAGCGATCTTGTCCTCACACCACCGAGGAGAGAGAGTGTGTGTGTGTGTGTGTGTGTGTGTGTGTGTGTGTGTGTGTGTGTGTGTGTGTGTGTGTGTAACCCTTCCTGTTACACTCACTACATGATTCATACATCTCTCTTCTCTTCTGTACTTTTCTCGTTCTTATCTTTTCAATTTTATTGAGATTTCACTTTTGCAAAAAGTTTTGTCCATTTATGTTAAATATGTGTGTCTCTTTATCTACCCCACCACCTCTCCTGCAGGGCTCTCTCCCCTGATCCGCCCCCATGTGTGTGAAAACTGGTCACAAACGTGATGTATATATATATATATATATATATATATATATATATATATATATATATATATATATATATATATATATATATATATATATATATACCATGCTCGACTGCACCTTCTGACACTGTTGTCTGAATGTCAGAGGTTCAACAAAAAGGTTCTTACCAACACAGTCGTAATCACGTGACCTTAACCCCTGACCACTCGAGAACAAGACCCACAGCTTGTCTTATTTTCTCTTGCACACACACACACACACACACACACACACACACACACACACACGCACACAAATCAATTTCCCACATCCCTGGGGAGGAAACATCTTTTGGTAATACCAAGTTACCAACACCTGAGGTAAAAACAAATACTTATCACCTCTGGTTATTATATATTTACAAACTCGCTCCCAAGGCCAGTGGTGGCCGAAGGCTCCAGTGTCGCGCCTTGTATATAAAGAGTTACCTGATCCATCACTGAGAGGGAAACGCCTCAAGGAAACACTAATATCATTCACCAACAACGACAACTAAACTTATTCCTCTAGTGATTAATTCATATTTGTAATTTTCTCTTATATTTACAGTGTGTGTGTGTTTGTGTGTGTGTGTGCACGCATTAGGGGGTCGTCTTCCTATCTGAGGGTTGGCGACCACGGCCCTCCACTCTAAACATTCCATGATATTATATTTCTCATGACCAAAAAGTTACATTAATTACATTAGCCTGGGGGGGCGGTCACTAGTGCTGGAAATTACTGGAATGGTTTAACTACAGGTGTCTCACAATTAACCCGTTAAAACACCACGTTACTGAGAGCTGTCTTTTGGGGGGGTGGCGATTCTCAAGAGCAGGTTTGTCCAATTAGGTGATTTGATGATGTGTTAAGAACTTGTTAATGACTTGTAATGACGACAGCTTGGTGATATGGGAACGACAAAGCTTGACAAGAGAGTGACAGATGGTAGACGACAGGGTGATGGTGAGAGTGATGGTGACGGTGGTGTACATGACAGAATGGTGACGACGAGGTGATGTTGACAGAATAGAATAATAATGATAATGATAACGAGAATAACAGTAATAGTATAACAAAGATAATAAGGCGACGGTAAGAGGGAATAACGAAGACGAGAAGAACGATTTACAAAATAGTAAAAAAAAAATACGATAATAAGAGAAGATATCATAGACGACAAAAATGACACAATGATAACGACGATGACAACGACAACAAGACAATGACAATAATGATGGAACAATGATGACACTAATAAGATACTTACTATAACAGAAGTGCAACAATAATAATCACCCACGTACCCTCTAGACACAGCCCCTGGTCCTTAAACGTCCGTGATCGTATCCTTAACCCCTGGGACCTCCCTGCACCGTCGCTGCCACTGCCCGGAGGCGTTGTTGCTCCTGTTGCTGGTGGTAACGGCGGCGGGTGTCTGGCGGGGGAAAGCGGGGCCAGGGGCGAGCACTAGGAGCCTGGGGGTGTGGGTGAGAGCTAGGGGCGAGCGTTGGGGGCGTGGGTGAGAGCTAGGGGCGAGTGTTGGGGGCGTGGGTGAGAGCTAGGGGCGAGTGTTCGGGGCGTGGGTGAGAGCTAGGGGCGAGTGTTCAGGGGCGTGGGTGAGCTGGGCAGTGTTGGGGCGTGGGTGAGAGGTAGGGGCGAGTGTTGGGGCGTGGGTGAGAGCTGGGCGAGTGTTGGGGGCGTGGGTGAGGGCTGCAGGCGGAGTGTTGGGGCGTGGGTAGGCTGGGGGTCTTGGGGGGGGGGAATGCAGGTGGCAGAAAGCAGCAACTGGGTTTTGGGGAGGAGTGGAGATTGTTTTAGGGAGGAAGGAAGGAAGGAAGGAAGGTTTGTTGGGGTTAGCAATGGCTATTAGGGGTAAAGAGGGGAAGGAAGGGGAGGGGAGGGGAGGGGAGAGGAGAGGACAAACCGTGGAACATAGGAAGGGATATAAGAAGTGAGGGAGGAGAGAAAGGAAGGGAGTGGCAAAGAGTGAGTGAAAGAATGGCAAAAAAATTGAAGAAAGGAAGGAACGGGTGAGGAGTGGCAAGTATGAGAGAAGAAGGAGGGGAAGGAAGGAGAAGAGGAGGGAGGAAGGAGGGAAAGGAGTAGGAGGATAGGAGGAAGGAAGGTAGGAGGAAGCAGGTAAGCCACAAACCGGCAGACTGGTGGTCGTCAACACCTGCCACAGGAAATGTTTACTTGGTGATCTACCTGGAGGTGGAGCGGGAGGTGGTAGAGGTCACGGCCACCCACCACCACCACCACCCCTTGCCCACCACCACCCCTTGCCCACAACCACCCCTTTGCCCACAACCACCCCTTTGCCCACAACCACCCCTTTGCCCACAACCACCCCTTTGCCCACCACCACCCCTTTGCCCCACCACCACCACTTTGCCCATCACCACCCATACCCCACCACCACCCCTCCTGCCCCACCACCGCCCTCTCCAGGCTCCCTACCCACAAAGACTCTACCTAACCTAGATACGTTCACTCAGCCCCACCTTGAATATAAAAAATTAAATGACAGAATCTTGATATATTAGAGATCAGTGAATAACATTGTCACCGCCATCAAGATTTATAGAGGAGTTAGAAGAATATTACACGATATGGAGCAAGTTTAATACTCTCCAGGTTTACAAAATCACAGTTTCTTATCATTGTTAAAGCAGTCAATAACCAATGCCATTCTTAATGTCTGAGGGTAGGCGACCATGCTCCCCACACCCCCTCTTGCTCCACAACCTCCCACCTCGTCAGCCCTCCACAGCCACCTTCCCCACCTCTACAACCCCCCTCCCCCCTCCCCCCCAAAGAGATACAGTGGGAATAAGCAGAAATTTGTTGTTTATTGACCGATTTACAAGGAAATTATTGTATACCTCTTTCTCAGACCCGGCTAGGTTAGGTTAGGTTAGGTTAGGTTAGGTTAGGTTAGGTTAGGTTAGGTTAGGTTAGGTTAGGTTAGGTTAGGTTATTCTGAACGATATTATCCCTTCCACCATATTTGTTTATGTTAACCAAAATTTGATATCATTATAAATAGTTAGGCACATTAAATTTTAGTTCAGAAAAACGTATTTTGTTAAAAAATCCTTTAAGGCTATAGACTTACAATTTTCGTCATTTCGGTAAAAAATGGATTTTGTTCAAAATTTCAGTATAGTGCCCTGGATAACATAGAGATCTGTTAATTTTTTATATCTTGGTTATAACTTGTTGGAAATGGCTTTTTAGAAAATGTTAGAGTGATTTTTAGAATATTTTAGTTATTTTAGATACTAATTACTCGCCATATGGGTTTCGAGGTCATTTCTTGGGTTGTGTATTATTCTGGATGTACTTATGATAGTTAGGCACATTAAATTTTTGTTCAGAGAAAACGTATTTTTGTTAAAATCCTTTAAGGCTATGGACTTACAATTTTCGTCATTTCGGTAAAATTGGATTTTTGTTCAAAATTTCAGTATGGAGTGCTCCTAGATGTGTAAGGATCTGTTAGCTTAAATTTGATATCTTGATTATAACTTTCAAATGGCTTTTTTTAGGAAATGTTCTAAATGTTTTTAGAATATTTTTAATTACTTTTGCAATGTGAAATTCTCGCCATTATGGGTTTTGTGGTCATTTCTTTTTGGTGCTTGTGTATTATTCTGGATGTGTAAATAGTTAGGCACATTAATTTTAGTTCAAGAGAAAACATTTTTGGCAAATCCTTTAGGCTTTAGACTTACAATTTTCGTCATTTCAATAAAAATGGATTTTATTTCAAAATTTCAATATAGGTACTCCTAGATATATATTGGGATCCTATTAACCAAATTTGATATCTTGATTATAACTTGTTCAAATGGCTTTTTAGAAAATGTTCAAATGATTTTTAGAATATTTTAATTACTTTTTTGCAATACTAATTACTCGCCCTTAGGTTTTCAAGGTCATTTTCTTGGTGCTTGTGTAATTATTCTGGATGTATAAATAGTTAGGCACATTTAAATTTTAGTTTCAGAGAAAACATGTTTTTGGCCAAAATCCTTTAAAGGCTTTAGACTTACAATTTTGTCATTTTCAGCCAAAAATGGTTTTGTTCAAAATTTTCAAGTATAGAGTACTCCTGAATATGCTTGAGATCTATTAGCAAATTTGATATCTTGAATTATAACTTGTTCAAATGGCTTAGAAAATGTTCAAGCGTTTGAATATTTTAATTACTTTTTGATATTAATTACTCGCCATATGGGTTTCGGTCATTTCTTGTGCTTACCTTGTTATTCTGGATGTACTTAAATAGTTATTTTTGTTAAATTTTAGTTCAGAGAAAACGTATTTTGGTAAAAAATCCTTTAGGAATATAGACTTACAATTTTCATAATTTCGGCCAAAAATGGATTTGACAAGAATTTCGGTATGAAATTCACTCCTGAATGTATAGCAAGAGATCAATAGCAAATTTGATATCTTGATTATAACTTGTTCAAGTAACTTTAGAAAATATTCAAATGATTTTTAGAATGTTTTAATTACTTTTTACGTACTAATTACTCTTAACTTATGGGTTTTCAAGATTTCTTCTTTCCGGGTACTTGTGTAATATTCTGGATGTGTAAATAGTTAGGCACATGAAATTTTTAGTTCAGAGAAAGTAATATTTTTGGCAAATCCTTTAAAGGCTATAGACTTACAATTTTCATTCATTTCAGCCAAAAATGGATTTTGTTCAAAATTTACCAGTATGATGCTCCTGGATAATATAGCAAGGATCTATTAACCGTTGATATCTTGATTATAACTTGTTCAAATTAAGCACCGAAAATATTCAAGTAGTTTTAGAATATTTTAAATTACTTTTTGATAACAATTACTCGCCATATAGGTTTCAGGGTCATTCCTTGGTGTATGTATTATTCTGGATGTACTTAAATGAATTAGGCACGACTAATTTTAGTTCAGAGAAAACGTATTTTAGCCAAAAAAATCCTTCTAAGGGCTATAGACTTTAATTTTCAAATCATTTTCGGCAAAAAATGGATTTTGTTCAAATTTCAATTATGAAATTGCTCTGGATAACCTTAGCTTGCGGGATCTATTAATAAATTTGATATCTTGATTATAACTTATTCAATAGCTTTTGAAAATATTCAAATGATTTTACTAGAATATTTTGGTACTTTTGCAATACTAATTCTCATATGGTTTTCGAGGTCATTCTTGGTGTATGTATTATTCTGGATGTGTAAATAGTTAGGCACATTAAATTTTAGTTCAGAGAAAACATGTTTTTAGCCAAAATCCTTTGGGGCTATAGACTTACAATTTTCGTCATTTCAATAAAAAAATGGATTTTATTCCAAAATTTGGTATAGGTACTCCTAGATAATGCTAGCCCCAGGATCTATTATTAAAATTTGATATCTTGATTACCAACATTCAAGTGGCTTTAGAAAATGTTCAAATGATTTTTTAGAATATTTTAATTACTTTTGCAATGCTTTAATTCTCTTCCTTATGGATTTCGAGTCATTTCTTGGTGTGTATTATTCTACAGATGTGGCAAATAGTTAGGCACATTAAATTTTAGTTCAAGAGAAAACGTATTTTTGGCCAAAATCCTTTAGGGCTTTAGACTTACAATTTTGTCATTTTCAGCCAAAAATGGATTTTTGTTCAAAATTCAGTACTTCGATACTCTAGATAATGCTCTTGGGATCTATTGGCAAAATTTTATATCTTGATTATAACATTCAAATAGCCTTTGAAATGTTCAAATGATTTTGAGATCTTTTAATTACTTTGCAATGCCTAATTACTCGCCACTTCTGGGTTTTTCAAAGGTCATTTCTTGGTGCTTGTGTATATTATTCTGGATGTACTTAAATAGTTTGGCACATTAAATTTTTAGTTCAGAGAAACGTATTTTGGCCAAAAATCCTTAAAATATATAGACTTACAATTTTTCGTATTTCAGCCAAAAAATGGATTTTATTCCAAAATTTCAGTATAAATTTACTCTAAAATATGCTGCTTCAGGATCTATTATTAAGAAATTTGATATCTTGATTATAACTTGTTCAAATAGCTTTAGCAATAATAACTA
>NW_024721870.1:0-7214 GCF_018991925.1 Homarus americanus | reverse complement strand
ATCCTTGTGGAGGTGAGTATTTCAGCAATTAGAACACAAATTCGCGGAGCTTCCCTTTGTGTGTTTTATAGCTGAATCGCCAGGCAAGAGATGAGGTTCGCAGTGCGCATGGAGGCTGGTTTGAGGGAGGGACTTTCAAAATAGCAATTAAATGCCAGGTAGCGACGTGTCCTTCTAATATTACTTATTAAGTAATTATTAGATGTTTTAATTGCCTGTATGTTGGCCTGGCGAATTGGCTAGGAATTAACATACCTAGGTAGCATTCCTGAGCGTCACATTCAGAGCATTGAACAAAAAAACCCTAACCATTCTGAAAACCGAAAAATTCCAAAATCCGAAATGCCTCTGGCCCCAAGGATTTCGGTTAAGGGATTGTTAACCTGTAATACATTGTTACGGTACTTTTAATTTCCAAGTATATTAATTTTTAAAAATACAGAAGACATCAAACAAATACCAGTACGGATATTTGCGTGACTCTCCCGCCAAAAAAGACCAAACAGCTGGTACTCTCTCCCTCAGCCCTACCAAAAATAGCCCAACGACATCTTTCTTGTTTATTCTCTTCCAATTTCTCACTTTAACTGGTATTTTTTACTTCATATTGCCTACATCAGATAAACTACAGTAATTGAGGTTAGACACTGTTATAAATTTGATTACCGGGAACTGGCAGGATGCCGTTAGAACCACCTGACCCTACCAACAGTGTTGCAAGTCAGACACAGCATTTTTTTTTTACATTTTTGGTGTCTCCATTTCTGTTAATTTTTTTTTCTGTGGGGTTTGCACAATAGTAAACTGTTTTACCTACAGTATTGTAAAACTATTTGGGAAAAAAAATACTCGGTAACTTAATGTACAGAATATTCCTCCGGCGGGGCAATCCGCGTATTTGCAAATCCGTGTATGCTAAACCCGCGTATGTTAAGGGCCGACTGTATATTATTTCTCACTATTGAATTTTTTTGTTCAATTTTTTATTTCTTATTAGTTCTTTGTTATTATTATTAATGTTACAATATTATTATTATTATTGTTACCTGTATCATTATTATTTTATTTTTAATTGTGTATTTTTATTATAAATTCTACTTACTATGAATTATTATTATTGTTATTACAGGTATTATTATCATTATGATTATTATTATGATTATGATTATTATGATTATTATTATTATTATTAATTATTATTATTATTATTATTATTATTATTATTATTATTATTATTATTATTATTAATTATTGTTGTTGTTGTTGTTTCGCCCCCCAGCCCCGATGTGGGTCAATGACCTGTGCCCGGGTGGGCTAATCCCCCGAAAAAAAGTGAAATAAGCTGGGGTGGGGGTTAATCTGTTATGGTATATATTAAGATACGTACTTTATTAACTTTATTATAATATTTGTGAAAGTTGTTTTCATTTTTGCAGGTTGAAGTGGACAAGATTTGTGATAACGATGCAAGTTTAAACTTCCACAAAAAGATGGACTTGAGATCTTTATTTGAAAGTCACCTGGAGAAGCAGGAGAAGAAAAAGATGAAACACAAGGATGGATCTCTCAAAAATGATATAGCAACTAAGGATGAAAATACAGATAAGTTGTTTGAGAAATATTATTGTGAGTGGAAGGGAATTAATAAAGAGTCAACAGCTAGTAGAAGTAAAAATACTACTTACTCAATCATTCCCAAATTTTATCATAAACTTCCTCCCGAAGATGATCAGCTGCTTCAGAAGTTACGTGAGGAGTCGCGTGCTGTGTTTCTGCAGAGGAGAAGTAGAGAACTGTTAGATAATGATGAACTGAAGAACCTGTGGATGCTCCTTGACAAGCATCAGTCTCCCACAGATCTTGGAGGTGAAGAACAAATGATCAATTATGATGACTTTTTGAAGGTAGCACAACAAGCTGGACCAAAATGTAAACAATACTTCCAGCCATCCACATTCTGCAAGTTGTTGCAGAATGATCCTTTTGGTCGCATCTCCATCATGAACTTCTTCAACTATGTGATGAGGAAGGTGTGGCTCCACCAGACCAGGATCGGACTCTCGCTTTATGATGTCACAGGTCAAGGTTATTTAAGGGAGTCGGACTTGGAGAACTACATCCTGGAGTTAATACCAACGTTGCCTCAATTAGACGGCCTCGACAAGTCCTTCCACTCATTCTATGTGTGCACGGCTGTCAGAAAGTTCTTCTTCTTCCTTGACCCGATGCGCAGTGGTCAGATCAAGATACAAGATATTTTGGCATGCAGCTTCCTCGATGACCTGTTAGAGCTTCGTGACGAGGAGTTACCCAAAGATCAACAACAGAACAACTGGTTTTCTGCCCCATCTGCACTTAGAGTGTATGGCGTGTACTTAAACCTGGATAAAGACCACAATGGAATGCTGTCCAAAGAAGAACTTTCACGCTACGGTATGGGCACCTTGACTCCTGTCTTCATAGATCGAGTCTTCCAAGAGTGTCTGACGTACGATGGTGAGATGGACTATAAAACTTACCTCGACTTTGTCCTGGCTCTGGAGAACCAAAAAGAACCACAAGCTTTACACTATTTCTTCAAAATCCTTGATATTGATAACAAAGGACACTTAAATGTGTTCACACTCAACTACTTCTTCAGGTCCATCCAGGAGCAGATGCGTCAACACAACCAAGAACCTGTCAACTTCGAGGATGTAAAGGATGAAATATTCGACATGGTGAAACCTGCTGATCCTTGCATGATAACTCTACATGATCTCATAAATTGTGGTCAGGCTGATGTGGTTAGTAGTATCCTCATTGACCTTAATGGATTTTGGACATATGAGAATAGAGAAGTTCTTGTGGCAGACAGTAATGAAGAACCTGCTCAAGTATGACTCCATTGCCAACATATAAATTCGTACAGATATTGTATCTTTTCATTTTTTATTATATTGTAAGTTGAAATTTGAAAAAAAAAGTACAGTTTGATATTTTGTGGATAATTTTTCTTAAACTCAAAAATTTATTCAATTATAATCTTCAGCTTATAAATAAAGATGAAAGTTATATGAAATTTTGATTATTCAGGATAAAACAACATTGCCGAATGAGATGAAATTTATTTTTTTATATTACTGAAAACAACAACCTTTCTATAGAGGAACCATATTCTGTACAGTAATGCAGTCATAAAACAATTTACAGTACAATACACTTTATCATCATTGTTTTACATACAGTATTGTATTTAATGCTGCACTGACACCCCATGTCCCATTACATAACCCCCTGCCCTCTCACACCTCCCATCCTTCTCACACACCTTGTCCCCCACACTCCATTTGGCCCCCACACACCCTTTGGACCCCACACTCCCTTTGGCCCCCACACACACCTTTGGCCCCCACACACACCTTTGGCCCCCACACACCCCTTGGCCCCCACACATCCCTTGGACCCCACACATCCATTAGCCCCCCACACATCCCTTGACCCCACACTCCTTTATTCCCCACACACCTTGCCCCCACACACCCCCCTGGCCCCCACACATCCCTTGGTCCCCACACACCCCTTGGCCCCACACATCCCTTGGTTCCACACACCCCTTGGCCCCCACACGCCCTTGGGCCCCACACACCTTGGCCCACCACACACACCTTGGCCCCCACACACCCCTTGGCCCCCACACATCCCTTGACCCCACACATCCCTTGGACCCCACACATCCCTGGACCCACACATCCATTAGCCCCACACACCCCCTTGGTCCCCACACCTCTTGCCCCCACACACCTTTTTGTCCCCACACACCCCTTGGCCCCCACACACACTTTGCCCCTGCTACGACTGCGGTCGTATTTTTCTATTTTTTATATAACATGCTTCTATGTTGTTCCTCATCCTCCACACACCCCCTCACACACACCCTCATCTCCCCACACCCCCATCTCACACACCCCCATCTCCCCACACCCCACCCTTCTACACACCCCATCTCCCACACCCCATCTCCCACACACCTCATTCTCACACACCCCATTCTCACACACTCATCTCTACACACCCCATCTTCCCCACACCCCTCATCTTCACACACCCCCATTCTCCCACCTCACCTCCTCTCTCACACACTCTACTCCCCACTCATTTCCACACCCCCACACCTCATCTCACACACCCCATCTCTCCCACACACCCCTCTCACACACACCCCCACCTCCCACACACCCCCATCTCCCACACACCCCTCACACACCTCAATCTCCCACACACCCCCTCATCTCACACACCCCCATTCCCACACCCCACCCCATCTCCACACCCCATCTCCCACACCCCATCTCACACACCCCACATCTCCCCACACACCCCCATCTCCCACACACACACCCCCACACTCTCACACACCCATCTCCCACACACCTCACACTCTCACACACCTCATCTCCACACACCCCACCTTCACACACCCTCCCAACACCTCACACACCCTCCTCACTATCACACCACAATAATAATTCACACACCCCCATTCTCATTTCACACACTCATCCTCATTCCTACACACCCCTCATTCACACAGATTCACCTCCCACACCCTGACGTGTGGGAAGGAGGGGGGGTGTGTGGGAGATGGGGGGGTGTGGGAAGGAGGTGTGGGAGAAGGGGTATGGAAAGGAGTGGGGTGGGGGTGGGGAGATGGGGTGGGAAGGAGTGGGGTGGGGAGATGGGGGTGGGGAAGGAGGGGGTGGGGAAAGGGGTGGGGAGGGAGGGGGTGGGGGGAGATGGGGGGAAGGAGGGGGTGTGTGGGAGATGGGGTGTGGGAAGGAGGGGGGGTGTGTGGGAGATGGGGGTGGGAAGGAGGGGTGTGTGTGTGTGGAGATGGGGGTGGGAAGGAGGGGGTGGGAGATGGGGGTGGGAAGGAGGGGGTGTGTGGGAGATGGGGGCGGAAAGGAGGGGGGTGGGAGATGGGGGGAATGAGGAGGTGTGGAGATGGGGGTGGGAGATGGGGGTGTGGGAGATGGGTGGGGGAGATGAGGGTGTGGGGGGAGATGGGGGGGTGTTTGGGATGGGGGAAGGGAAGGAGGGGGTGGGGAGATGGGGAGTGTGGGGAGATGGGGAGTGGGGAGATGAGGGTGTGTGGGGAGATGGGTGTGGGAGATGGGTGTGGGGAGATGGGGTGTGGGGAAGGAGGGGTGTGGTGGGGAGATAGGGGGAAGGAGGGGTGTGGGGAGATAGGGTGTGGGGAAAGAGGGGCGGAGATGGGGGTGGGAAGGAGGGGGTGGGGAGATGGGGTGTGGGAATGAGGTGGGTGGGAGATGGGGTGTGGGAAGGAGGGGGTGAGAGATGGGGGTGGGAAGGAGGGGTGGGAGATGGGGGATGGGAAGGAGGTGGATGGGGAGATGGGGGTGGGAAGGAGGGTGTGGGAGATGGGGGTGGGGAGATGGGGTGGGGAAAGAGGGGGTGTGGGGAGATGGGGGTGTGGGAAGGATGGGGTGGTGGGGAGATAGGTGGGAAGGAGGGGGTGTCAGAGGATGGGGGTACAGAGATTGGGGTGTCAGAGGATGGGGTGGAGATGGGTGAGGAGAGGGATGGGGATGTCAGAGGGATGGGGGAGGCCAGGATGGGGTGTGTCATAGGATGGGGGTGTCAGGAGGATTGGGGTGTCAGAGATTGGGGTGTCAGAGGATGGGGTGTCAGAGAGGTGGAGTGTGAGAGGGATGGGTGTGTGAGAGGATGGGGTGCTCAGAGGATGGAGGTGTGTCAGAGGATGGGGGAAAGCAGAGGATGGGGTAGAGGGATGGGGTGCCAGAGATGGGGCGTGTCAGAGGGACAGAGGTGTGTCAGGAGATGGGTGAGTGGGGGAGAGATGGGGTATAGAGAGGGATGGGGAAGAGAGGGATGGGTGTGAGAGGATGGGGTGTGTGAGAGGATGGGGGGGTGTCAGAGTGGAGGGGTGTGTGAGAGGATGGGGGTGGAGAGGGATGGGGTGTGTGGGAGAGGATGGGGTGTGCAGAGATGGGTTAGTGTGGAGGGATGGGGGTGTGAGAGGGATGGGGTGTGTCAGAGATGGGGGTGTAGAGAGGGATGGGCTGTCACAGAGATGGGTGTGTGTCAGAGGGATGGAGGAGCCAGAGATGGGGATGTGAAAGGGATGGGGTGTGTCAGGAGGATGGAAGGAGTGTGAGAGGGATGGGGCAAAGTGGAGAGGGATGGGGTGTGTGGAGAATGATAGGTGTGAGAGGGATGGGAGTGTGAGAGATGGGGGTGTGTCAGAGATGGGGTGTGTCAGAGGGATGGGGTGTGGAGAGGGATGGGGTGTGTGAGAGGGATGGGTGTCAGAGGGATGTGGGGTGTAGAGGGATGGGGGTGTGTGAGAGATGGGGGTGGTGAGAGGATGGTGGTGTGTGAGAGGATGGGGGTGTGGGAGAGGATGGGGTGTGTCAGAGATGGGGTGGCAGAGAGGGGGGGTGTGAGAGGGATGGGGAGCAGAGATGGGGTGTGAGAGATGGGATGTGTGAGAGAGATGGGTGAGAGAGGGATGGGGGTGAGAGGGATAGGGGTGTGTCAGAGGATGGGGGGAGAGACAAAGGGATGGGGGGTGTGAGAGATTGGGGGTGGGGAGGGATGGGGTGAATCAGAGATGGGGTGGGAGAGGATGGGGATGTGTGAGAGGATGGGGTGGAGAGAGGATAGGGGTAGAGGGATAGGGTGTGTGAGAGGATGGGAGGAGAGGGATGGGGTGAGGGATGGGGGTAAAACAGAGATGGGTGTGGTGGAGAGGGATGGGGCATGGGAGAGGATGGGGGTGGGGAGAGGGATAGGGCACTAAGAGATGGTGATGTGGAGAGGATGGGGGTGTGTGAGAGACATGGGGTGTGCAGAGGAATGGGGGTGTGGAGAGGATGGGGGTGTGAGAGGATAAAAAGAGAGGGATGGGGTGTGTGAGAGGGATGGGGGTGCATGGAGAGGCATGGGGTGTGCAGGAGGATGGGGTGTGCAGAGATGGGCCTGTGTAGAGGTATGGGGTGTCAGAGGGATGTAAACAGAGATGGGGTGAGAGGGATGGGGTGTGTCAGAGATGGGTGAGTGTGGAGAGGGATGGGGTGTGTGTGAGGATGGGGGGTGGAGAGGGATGGGGTGTCTCTTTGTGAGTTGGGGGGGTGGGAGAGGATGGGGATGTCGAGGATGGGAGAGCAACATGTAAATTGAACGAAGCAAGA
>NW_024721869.1:0-22151 GCF_018991925.1 Homarus americanus | reverse complement strand
TAGCATGCACACGCCACCACACCACCTGCCCACCACATTGCCATCCTCCCCCCCACCTGCCTGCCTCATTCTCTGCCTGTCTGCTCACTGTGTGCCGCCCTTTCTGCTTCCCTGCCCTCCCATGAGCACACCATCAGCCTTGCTACAACACTTTTCTGATGTATTTGAAAGTGGCTGTGCTGTCTCACAAACACATCACAGCCCACACCTTATACACACTCACAGCCCACACCTTATACCACCACAGCCCACACTCCATACCACTCAGCCCACACCTTATACTACTCACAGCTCCACACCTTATACCACTACAGCCCACACCATGCCCACCACAGCCCACACCATACCACTTCCACAGCCCACACCTTATACTACTTACAGCCCACACTTTACCATACTTACCAGCTAGCCCACACACCTTATACCACTCACAGCCCACACCTTATACTACTCACACAGCCCACACCTTATACCACTACAGCCCACACCCAGAGCTGCCCACAGCCCACACCTTGTATTGCTCACAGCCCACACCTTATACTACTCACAGCCTTTGCTACACCTTATATTGTCACAGCTCATTAATTTTGTTTCTAAAGGCCCACGCTACTCAACGTTTCATAGCACAATGCCCCATACCAAATGTTTCCACACTGCACACACGGCCCAATAATGCACACGGCCCACACTACACACGGCTCATTATAACCTCAGCTTGACAGCTTTTTCGGAAACTTAAATTATCAGTTGGTGTACGTACAGCATGTGTTGTCTTTCCGTGTACGTGTTTTCTCCGTGTACGTTGTCCTCTAAAATAAGTTCCGTGTACTGTACGATTTCTCATTTTCAGCGTTTTATTTGTTCTCTTCCGTATATATATTTTCTGAACGTTTGCTTTTTTCGTGAGAATGTTTTCTCGCCCGAAAACCACGTATTCCTACGTCGTTTAAACGTTATGTGTCTGTCCTTCGTGTAATCAGAGCTTTCCTCGTAAACGTTGTCCTCTTCATTTTCGGTGAGGATCACGAAGAGGTGTGTCCAGTTTATGCTCCTGGTATGCTCAAACTGCTCACCGATTCACCAAGTATGCTCCCTCCCTGTCCCTTACTGCTTAATTATCCGGGTTATATAGCCACCGGTTGGCCCGGAGAGGGCGGTGTAGAGCGGCACTGTTCATTTGACTCACGTCAACTAAACTCTCCTCTCTGCCCTGTTAGGCCTCGTACTACTACTTGACTGTTTATAAAAATTATTTCATCATATATTCATCGGTGATGCTCGCCTCAGTTTGATGTACCTACTTTTATGCCCGACTTAACTTCACTTTTGATGTTTGTTTTCATCACCATCGGCCTCTTTAGCCTTCCAGCAAACCATGATGACACCTTTCACTTTAACATAAGACACCGTTTTATTCGTTCTCATTCAGGCATACACAAAGCCACATAAAAGTTGTTAAGCAGCCAGCAAACAAGGCCAACCATACAGTGACAAACTTATCTTCCAAAATGGAAGGATAACCAACATCAGGCTAACAGTTTGATACAGTTATACGTAAACACTGTACAGGTCTTATAGTACTTCCTCCCCTTACTGATACAGGTGGATGGTGATAAAACATCCACAACCAATGCAAAGGAGATGTAATTACCTGTACAATTAAGGCTTCTACTGATTGTCATGGTGTTGACAGTTTTGTACCATGCACTTGGTCTGTGTGGCTAGTTACTGCCTGAAACACTTGTTGCGATTTATTCTCACAATGTTCAATGGTTGATACTAATATAAAGCTGGGGAAAAAATAATACTTTTCCAATTTAGTACCAACTGATTTTCTTCCGTCATGAATACTCTATATGTTAGGTATTATTATCCCATGAATGTCAAAACATAGGTTAATAGACTGAAGGTTAGTATCACGAGCCAGCTGATGTCAGAAGAACACAGATCACAACACCATAAAGAAACGCCAAAATAAGCAAACATCTACAAACTTGTTCCAGTGACCCCACGAGTATATATGGAGGACACACAGACAAACCATAATGGCCTTGTATTGTGGACACTGGATTTGTTAGAATTAATATTGTTTATGAGACCATTTAGTCCCCTGAGGAACGGTTCTGTTTGCTGAAAAGTATCAGTAGCGGTCACAATAACAACTCGTGTGCTTTTTCCTTTCATCACTTGTTGACACTACAAGAAAACGAACGATTTATCTTTTTTTTTTACACGAGAGACAGTTTATTAGCGCACGTTACTTCTACTGCAGTTCAGAGCCATGTTTATAGACGCTGCTGTGTTACCAAAACGCCTAGTGACATCTCCTGCAAATTACTGAAATCATACTGAACTTTCCTCCTCAGTAAGGCTAAAGTAGGGAGAGGATAGGAGAACGGGAGGAAGGAACAGGAGGATAGGAATGAGGAGGATGCGAGGGGGGACTCGAGGCTGGCATATTATGTATGCCTCCCAACCACTACCTACTTGTAAATTCATCACCGCCATGCCCTAGGGAGGGAGAGCAGGGAGTGGTAAGGATGAGGCAGGAACAGAGATAGGCCTGGCTCAACAAACTCTTCCTTGCACTTGTTCACTGTTGTTGTGGTGTTGTTAGGTGAACACGATATGCCCATGTGGATGTGTAATGAGACGACAGCTAGTTGGGTGTTTTATTTAATCAATTAATAGTCTGGGAGGATCTATGTTTAACCAGAAATTTACAATCAAACAATAAAATAGCTCACAATCTTATACAAAAAGGAACTCACTGTGTCCTGTGAAACTGTTGACCGTCTTACTTAAACCAAACAGTTGGTGACCTTATAAAACAAAATGACATCACCAAAAATTAAAATTCGCGATCATACATCAGATAAAAAGTTTGCCATAACAAAAGGTCACTGTGTCATTAGCTGGTCGAGGTCACTCTTATCATAAATTCACTGTTGGTCACTCTATCATAGCCAGGTAGACGTTACCATCGTCACTCCCACCACGCCCTCCACATCACCTCCCACATTCCTTCCTTATCTCTACTTCTTTTATTCTAGTGTTTCCTATTATTATTCATTATTTATTGTGGTTATTTGAATGTTGTTAAGATTATTATGATATGTTTGTTAGCCTTTATGATGGATTCCGTGTTGATTATGGAACAGAAACAAACATAGTGATCTTTTATTTACGTTTGCATTTATTCAAGTTCATATACAGTGTTGGTGTGTTTGCTTTTGTTTTTGTAAAAATTGATGATATGGATTTTTGTTTTTGTTAGCCGAACTATTGTCACGTGTTGTACACATTCTTACGCAGAGAAAGTTGGTTTTCTCTTACACCTCATGGCATCTAAAACCATACATAAATTAGCGTTTCTTTTACACCTCATGGCACCTAAAACCATACATGAAATTAGTTTTTACACCATGGCACCTAAAACCATACATGAAAAGTGCTTCTTTACACCTCATGGCACCTTAAACCATACATGGGACTGAATAATGCCCATGCTGTGTTTTGAACCATTGTTTTCAGCTTCCAAATCGTAATCGATTTAAATGCTTCAGCACACAACTATTTTTCTCACAATGGGAAAAGTTGGTTTGTCGGGTCATTGTTTGGCGTGGCACAAGAGGAATAAAGGTGAGAGAAAGAGAAACAGAAGAAGAGTGTTAAACGGTATATATATATGAGAGAGAATAGAGGGAGAGGAGAGAGGAAAAAATATGTTTGTTCTGCCATCATTAGCACGCGTCAGTATATGGGAGAGTCAGGGGAAGTTCCTAGCTTATTATATAATTGCTGTGATAGGTTTTAGTAGGCTGTGTAATGGTGTCTAGGGGGGGGTAACAAATGATGTGAAGGGGAGGGGACGTGAGGTGTATGTGTAAGGGAGGTTGTTTATGAGGAGTTGGAGGGGGTGTTTTGTGGGGATTTGTGTGGGGTGTTGTGTGTGTGAGGGGTGTTGTGTGTGTGAGGGGTGTTGGTGTGTGTGGGGGGTTGTTGTGTGTGTGTAGGGTGTTGGTGTGGGGAGTGTTGTGTGTGTGTGGGGAGGTTGGGGGAGTGTTGTGTGTGTGAGGGGTAGGTGTGTGTGGGGAGTGTTTGTATGGAGGTGTGTAGGGTGTTGGTGTGTGGGGGTGTTGTGTGTGTGGGGGTGTTGGTGTGTGTGGGGAGGTTTGTATGTGAGGGTGTGTAGGGTGTTTGTGTGTGAGGAATGTTTGTGTGTGTTTGTGTAGTGGGAGAGGGAAGGTTGAGGTGTGTGCGTGGATGCGAAGTGGAATGTGGAGGTGTGTGGTTAGAGGAATGGGAGAGCAGTAGAAGCAAATTGTGTGTGTGTGTAGGATTAAGATGGCTAAGGTGATGAAGACAAGGGTAGTGTATGAATATGGTTGCTACTGGGGTGGTGATGAGGACAGGTGAGGTGTGAAGTTTTGGTGGTGGTTGTTGCGTCAGGAGCAAGAGTGGTGGTGATGAGGACAGGTGAGGTGTGGTAGTTTTGGTGGTGGTTGTTGCGTCAGGAGCAAGAGTGGTGGTGGTGGTGGTGAGGACAGGTGTGGTAGTGGTGGTGGTGGTGGATGAGGTGAGGTGTGGTAGTGGTGGTGGTGGTGTTGCGTCAGGGAGCAAGGTTAGTGGTGGTGATGAGGACAGGTGAGGTGTGGTAGTTTTGTGGTGGTTGTTGCATCAGGGAGCAAGAGTGGTGGTGGTGATGAGGAGAGGTGAGGTGTGGTGTGGTGTTGCGTCAGGGAGCAAGAGTGGTGGTGGTGGTGGTGGAGGACAGGTGTGGTAGTGGTGGTGGTGTTGATTCAGGGCAAGAGTGGTAGTGGTGATGAGGACAGGTGAGGTGTGGTAGTGGTGGTGTTGGTGTGTTGCGTCAGGGAGGGAGTGGTGGTGGTGGTGGTGTTTACGACAGGAATATGGATTACGAGGGGTGAGATCGATAAGATTATGACATTGAAAATAACGAAGGCCGGTTGTGGCAAGAATTGTGAAAGATGTTGGTGGAGGGTGTGGAGGGAGGGTGTGAGTGGGGTTACGTCATGGAGGTCGGTCCTGCCCCCGTCCATGCATCCCTGCTGTTGTCACGTGTTGAGCCCTCCACCACCACTATCACTACTACTATCACAGCCCTCCATCACTATACAGCCCCACCACCATCACCACCATTATATTTCAATATCCTCCACTTAACCACTATTTATCCTCCTGCAGGCCGAGAACATAGAGAGTTCGCTACCTGGCCTAGAGTTAGCTGGTTCGATTCCGAGGCTCTCTGTAAATGGGCACCAAACTTTAGAGCAGAGGAAGTGAGGGCACTGCCGGCTATGCTGCCTCATTGGGTACCGAAGGCATAGTATACAGTGTTCAGTATGCACTCTGTCCTCAAGATGCCCGCGGACAAACCTTTTCTGGGCCTGGATCATTATTTGGTGTGTTGAAATCTCCGTCTTGGGATGGCAACTATTGTAGGTGGCCTCACGTTCAGACCTTGTTTTATGGGGAAAATATTACCTAACCTAACTCCATCTCAACCTAACACCGTGAGCCCTTACCTCTACTCTCACTCTTTTGGTCACATTGAATGATAACCGTGGTAACGTTATGAGATGTTCTTATTACCATGCTATTGTACTATTCAGATGATACTAAATGTTACATAATACTTCCTTGAGATAAATGTAGTATATATCAGGTGCCTACAGGAGAACTCGGGTTCTCAACTGGCTCAGCCATGTTAATATTGTTATTATCCTCTGTATCTGTTTTTTTGGGCTAAATAAACTGTTTCAATTCAATTCAGGGTCTAATAGAATCTTATCCCAGGTGTACAGTACTTAAATTCTTTGGAATATCAGAATGCAGGTAAATTTGATGACACTTTCAAACACATTGTAAAACTTCATGAAGGCTCCAGTCGCAGGGTTACCCAAATTTCAAAGTCAGATCCTGAGTGACGAAAAAACTGCCAGGAACCGGATTTTGAGGTTCCAATGGGTTAGCTCGCCTGGTTATATTTAAACTGAATTGCTGACGACCATTGTTAAGGTTTAAATGTTTACTCCAGATTTTACGTCATGACTGTGAACAATGGATTTGGGAAGTTAGTGGAAGTGTTTGGGGTGATGTGGTGTAGACACACACATGTGTGTGTTATTTAATAACTCGTGCAAAGTGGTTATAATTGCTAACACAACTGTTGGGTTCTGTAGTTCCTCAGACACTGTTGTCAGGTGTTGGTTCCTTGGCCGCATGCGGTCATCGTAGTCAAGGATTGTGGGTTTGGTGAGGAATCTCAGGTGGAAGCAAAGCCGTGACCCAGAGGGTGTAGTTTAAGACCGACATTACTTCACTATTAGTCTTACCCAACTTCCTTGGCTGTACGGAACATCACTAAAGCTTTATCCTGTCTGGTTCTTGTTCCCCCGCCCTCACTCCTCAGGTGACGGGAGGTGTGCGCCTATTAATGGTGAACACAGTTTTATTTTGTGTCTCTCGAGTTGGCGGCAGTTAGGAACTGACAATTGTTCACGTTACTGAACATAAAGATGGCTGTTGGTGGCTTACTTTTAGTTCTCTCTCCTCGAATTGTGGTTCTTGGTCTCATACGTGAACAGTTCTAATCCTAGGAGGGTTTATCCATCACTCCTTTCCGTCATATTTATTTAATTTTGCAATTAAATTTCCTGGATGCAAGTTAAGGGAGACTAAGAATAAAGGAGAAAGGAAAAGGGTGGTTTATAGGAGGACAATATGTATGAGAGAGAGAGAGAGGGGGGGATTAAACGTAAGATAGCAAAAGGAGTTTGTGAGGAGGTATAGTGTGTGGTGGTGGGCAGAGAGAGGATATATTTTATAGATATGCTTGCTATACTACTTTAGTGTGTTGCACGTACTGTACACTGTAGCAACATAATGTTTATTTAGCTATTGGGCAGAGATATATATATGTCCTACTAAATGGTGGGTACATTTTATAAATGTTAATTGGTGATAGGAAAATAAACACAAGCAAGCACACAAAATTACAGATTACGTACCGTAGTTGAGGAAATATCGTCAGTGGAATGACGGCTCAGAGTTGTAAAGCAATATTCCATCCTCTTCCTCCCGAGGCGCGCTCATGTTCTTCCCAGCGCAGTTCCTCACCCCAGCAGGGCTACTGTTTGCTGAGGCGCTGCGTCCGTCCTCTTCCTGCACCAGCACCTCCACCAGTAGCCGGGAGACCGGGGGCCTCACATATTCCCTTCACTATCTGTCCCGTCTGGCAGGCACCCCCCCTCCCTTCTCTCCCTACCCCTTGTCCTACCTTGCACCACCTCAAGGCCCAGCTGTTCCTGGGAGAGGGCACTCACCTTCCACAGGAGGCATCACCCGTCCCTCCACCACTACCTTTTACTCCTTCATGTTTATTCTCTACGTGTGGATTTTTTCTTAGCAGGATTAGGCACGGCATTCAGTGAGTGGTGGCAGGAGACTACCTGAACTGTTCACCTATAAATTCAGGGAAGAGGTGTAGGAAATAGGCTGGAGTGTGTGGCGCGGATGATAAAGCAGGAAGTGTGTGGTGGTGTGGGTGGCGCGTGCAGTGCGTGTTGTTGAGGTGGGCGTGTTGGTGGTGCTCACCCACCCCAAACCCGCCACCCGCGCCAAACACACTCCCTCACCTCAAGTGTAAGCAGCCGACAGTAGGCTGCTTACCCCGCAAATCCTCCCACCCCTCCCTCCTCATTAACTCAGTTGTTTACACTCTGGCTTAGTGTGTTTGATGTTTATTCCCCACACAGTAGGTGTACAGTCACCCACTCTCTTGGTGATACTTCTTCCCTCTACCATAAGCTGCATCATCTGGACAGTGTGTGCAAGTCTCCCTCTTATTGTAGCTGGGTACTGAACAAAGATTTATAATTTACTTATGTTATTTCCGTCCTCTGATTACTTCATGCTAAGCTCAAAACTTTGGTGACAATTAACTACTCCAGATCTAAACATAAGTAATAACCAAATATAATTAAATGAATAATACTAAATGAAAATTAATCAGCAAAGGAAATTCGTTTCTGAATGTTTATGGGGAATTACTGAAAGCATCTGATAGTTGAACAGCAATGAGACTAACACACAGACAGTAAAAACAATAACAAGACTATGAATGATAATAAAATCAGTATAACTACTCAGTGTCGTGTTTTTGATGTTGGTTAAAAAAAGTTTAAATATTGATTAGTGTTTTATTGTGGAGGTCAGCTATAGTACATGTTTTTTTTCTACGATTTTTAAGTGCATTTTTGTTATTATTAAATATATAGAATTAATGCACACAATATTTTTTTTCTCCATATCTTACTATCTGTTACCACACTTTCTTTCACCTTCGACACCATATAGAATCTAAAAAACATATTAGAACTACTGTATGTATTGATTCTAGCAAAGAAAAGAACACTTGGGGCTTGGCAGTGTTTATTGGTTCGTTCCTGCAAAATCAAACTTCAGTCAGGAATGGTTTGTCAATTTGCTGCGGAGTGCTAGAAGACAAACAGGCAGTGACATCATTATGTAGTGAGTTGGATAAAAAGTATACATCTTGGGAGGTTGTGGTAAGATGTTGATCATAAAATATTAACTGATTTTGATAATAAGAATAAGAGTACATAGGACTTATGTGTCTGTGTGTACGTGTAGTGAGGAGAATGTGCGTGGTGGTGTGAGCGTGTGTACATGGGGGCTGGGCGTCTTCCGGGGTCACTGCTCCCACGTTGCTACCGCTGCTGTTGCTCCTGCTGTTGCTCTTGTTACCTGTGGTTGTTATGCTTCTGCTGTTGCTCGCCCTTTCTGCAGCTGTTGCCGCCCCTTCTGCAGCTGTTGCCCACCCTCTGCAGCTGTTGCCCGCACCTTCTGCAACTGCTGGTCCATAGTTTATTCATTTTGCTTGTGCTAGTATTCCTTGTTAATGGTGTTACTCATATTTGTGTTACTGTGGTTGTTGTTGCTCCTACTCGTGTGTGTGTCTGTGCGTGCGCGTGCGTGCGTGCGTGCTGCGTGCGTGTGAAAGTGTATTCGTTTGAGTATTTTATTATAATTCTCATGTATCTTATATGAACGTGTTTACAAAGGAACCACATTAACACTATTTACATACCATCAACATAACACCTTCAAGACCTTCAATGCTCGTGTAATACTCTCTGTTTCTAGCCCTTCGTCTGACCACAACTTACTCATTAACTCTCGGTCATGTAAGGTAACAGGTTGTATACAGTGGAAAGATAGAGTGACAGATGACGCGGATGAGTGGGATATTAATACGAAGAGGTAGTGGGCGTGAGAGGTGACTGTGTTGAGAATGTGTGGTAGAGAGAGAAGGATGATTGTGGAGAAATGTGTGGGAGAGAGAGAAAAGAGGGAGGTGATAGTGTGGAGGAATGTGTGGAAGAGAGGATGATTTGTGGAGAAATGTGTGGGAGAGAGAAAGGGGAGGTGATGTGTGTGGAGGAATGTGTGTGAGAGAGAGAAGGATGACTGTGGAGAAATGTGGGAGAGAGGTGATAGTGTGGAGGAATGTGTGGAAGAGGATGGCTGTGAATGTGTGGGAGAGAGAAAGGGGAGGTGATGAGTGTGGAGGAATGTGTGTGAGAGAGAGAGAAGGATGACTGTGGAGAAATGTGGGAGAGAAAGGAGGTGATAGTGTGGAGGAATGTATGGGAGAGAGATAGAGTATGTGACAGTGTGGAGGATAGTGTGTAGGGGAAGAGAGAGAGAGAGTGGATGGATGGAGGAGAGAGTGTGTGTGGAAGAGACTGAGAGAGAGAGAGAGGAGAGTTGATAGTGTGGATGGAGGGTAGAGCTGTGAAAGGTCAGGAGTGCCTGCAGGAGATACTGCCTTTACCACCTGCAAGCTGTTAGATAGAAAACTCGCCTATTACAGAAGTTCTTGGGCGTTAGATTGTGTCTCGTCAGCGACATATATATCATCTTCCCGAGTTTGTCTTCCTGGTTGTTTTGTATGTTGTTTGTTTATCATGGTGTTGTAGTTGTTCATTCTCTCTTACTTTCTTTTTATCTTTATTCTTTTTTTTCTTCATCTTATTACTTTCTCCTCTTCTTTCTTCTTCTTCTTCCCTCTTCTCTTCTTACTTATTTCTTCCTTCTTCTTCTTCCTTACTATCTTATTCTCTTCTTATCTTCTCCTTTTCTTTTTAAACTTCTTCTTCTTCTTACTCCTACCTTCTTCCTCCTTCTTATATATATTATTTTCTAACCCTAACATCTTCCTCCTTTTCTTCATCCTCCTCTTGCCTTTTCTCTTTTCTTCTTTTTGTCTTCCTCCTTTTCTTCATCCTCCTTTCTTCTTCTTCTTCCTTTTCTTTTTTCTTCTTTTTTTATTCTTCTTCTTCATCATCATCATCACCACTGATAACTCAATGTTTTGCACTCGATTTATTTTACGTTTCAGGTTTTTGGTGTCATTCCCCCAACACGTGAAACCCACTTTGCCGGTTCTCAGGGTTATCTTCAGTTCAACGTATACTTTGGAACTAAAAAAAAAAGCAATTAAATAAAATCCTTGGGTTTCTTCCGGCTGGGAAACCTGTTAGCCAGTTCCCAAGGGGTGTCTAGGAATCTCCATCAGGTCGAGGGTCTTAAGGCCAGTTTTTCAAAGGGTTATAATAGTATTTTGCCTCTTGGACCGGTGTTCTAAAACCCCCCCTCCGGGAGTCTTAGGATAGATTTTAAAGGCCCCAGCAGGTCTTAGTGTAGATTTTGTCCTCTAAATCGTAAAGGCAGCCTAATGAAACTTTCCTCACCTCCTCAAGAATAATTATTTACACCACTTATTTAACCCAGCATTGTTGGTGACGGCGGTGTTGAGTGGTGACAGTGGTGCTAGTGACAGGGGTGGTGACGGTGGTGAGTGGTGACGGTGGTGGTGGTGATGACAGTGGTAATTGGCTGCGGCAGCTAACAAAGGAGACGCGTCGCCCACAATTTACTGGATCACCCTGGTGTGTCTCCTGAGCTTTATTATTGCTTCATTACCGGACAAGAGTCAGGTAGCCGGGCGTTACTGGGTGTTTGATTTAACTCTTGGTCTGGTGTGCCATTACGGGGTGTTGTTGCTTAAAGACATCTGGTGCGTGATGAAGAAAACTAGTAACTAGTAGTAATAACCATAACAATAACATCAGTAACAATAACTACAGCAGCAACAATAACAATAACTACTACAGCAGACAACAATAACTGCAACAACAACAATAATACAGCAGCAACAATAACTACAGCAGCAACAATAACTACAGCAGCAACAACAACTACAGTAGCAACAACAATAACTACAGCAGCAACAATAACTACAGCAGCAACCAATAACTGCAGCAAATAATAACTACAGCAGCAACAATAACCAGCAACAATAACTACAGCAGCAACAACTACCAGCAGCAACAATAACTGCGGCGTGACGAAAGTAGCTACGGTGGCAACAATGGCTGCGGCGGCGGCAGTAACTGCGGCGGCGACAATGACTGCGGCGGCGGCAGTGGCTGCGGCGACGACGGTGACTGCGGCGACGACGAAGTGGCTGCGGCGACTGACGAAGTGGCTGCGGTGACGACGGTGAGCTGCGGTGGCGACGATGACTGTGACGACGACAGTGACTGCGACGACGACGGTGACTGCGACGGCGACGATGACTGCGACGACGATGACTGCGGTACGACGACGATGACTGCGGCGACGATGACTGCGACGACGACGATGACTGCGACGACGACGGTGAAAGCTGCGTGAAGGCGACAATCGACTGCGGCGATGACAATGACTGCCGGTTGACGACGATGAACTGCGGCGACGACAACCGATGACGCGACGACGATGGCTACGACAACAGTAACTGCGAGCTGACGTTAACTGCTGACATTGGCTGCCGACGACGACAGTAACTGCGGTGACAAGTAACTGCGGCGGCAACCAGTAACTACCGGCTGACGGCAATAGCTGCGGCGGCAGCAGTAACTGCGGCGGCGGCAAGCTAGCTGCGGCGGCGGCAATAACTGCGGCAGCGACGATGGCTGCGACGGCAATGACGCAGGCGGCAACGGTAGCTGCGGCGACGGCAATGACTGCGGCGAGCGACGGTAACTGCGGCGGCGGCAATGACTGCGGTGGCGACAATGACTACGGCGGCAACAGTAACTGCGGCAATGACAGTAACTGCGGCGACGACAATGATGACACGGCGACGAGCAATGACTGCGTGACGACGACAGTAACTGCAACGACGACAATGACTGCAACCCGACGACGATGACTGCGGCGACGACGGTAACTGCGGCGACGACGAATAAACTGCAGCGACGACAGTAACTGCAATGACAAACGACCAACTGCGGCGACGACAATGACTGCAACGACGATAACTGCTGACGACAACAATGACTGCAACCGGCAACGATAAACTGCAGCGTGACAATAAATACCGACGACAACTGCGGCGGCAACAATAACTACAGGCAGCAGTGGCTGCGGCGGCAGCCAGTGGCTGCAGGCAGTGGCTGGCGACTGACAGTGGCTGTGACGTGGCTGGTGACCAGTGGGCTGGCTGCAGTGGCTGCAGTGACGGAGCCAGTGGCTGCAGGGGCCAGTGAACTGGGGCTGGCCAGTGACTGGCAGGGCTGCAGACGGTGGTGGGCTGCAGTGAGCTGCGGTGGGCTGGGATGGGGCTGCTGGCTGTGGGGCTGGGATGGCTGCTGTGGCTGGCTGTGTGGACTACAGTAGCAACAATAACTATAGCAGCAACAATAACTACAAGACAACAATAATTACTACAGCAGCAACACTAACAATACACAACTGCAAAAATAACAATAACTACAAAAGAAACAATACAATCACCACAACAATAACTAGTTACAACAATAACAATAACCGCAACAACGATACAACAATAACAACAGCAACAATAACAGCAGCACAACATTATTGGCGATATCAAAGTGTAACAAGAGGTTCATTAGCCTGGCAGTGACTACAATGATAACGAATGAATAAAAAGTGGAGGGAAGGAGAGAAAGGGAACGAAGGAGGAAAAGGAGAGAAAGGGAGAAAGGGGACGATGGAGGAAAAGGAGAGAAAGGGAGAAAGGGGACGATGGAGGAAAAGGAGAGAAAGGGAGACGATGGAGGAAAAATTAATTAGTATTTATACCAGAAGTGGGTCCAACAACAACAACAACAACAACACTAATACTTTCATCGGCAACAAAAGCATCAATGGAATGAAGAAAAAAGAAAGGAAGAAGGAGGAAAGGAGGGGAAGAAGCAGAAGGACCACCACCAAGAACCAGAACAGCAGCATTAACAGGATGACAAGAATTGGAGAAAGAAGGAGGAGGAGAGTGGTGGTGGTGTAGGAGCGTGGTGGAGGAGTGGTGGTGGTGTTGTGGGTGAACTGACCTGGAGGTAGGCAGTGTTAGCCGGCCACTTGGATGCGCCACACACACACACAGTGATGACACTAGGAGCTCAGGTGAGCCAAGGTCGTCCACGCTCATTCATACAGACCTGTGTTAACCCTCACCCATAATGAAGTGCTTCACACCTGTACTACTGCACTTGTTCCACAGGTGTTTACTCCTTCATATGTAGAGAGGCAGTTACCCTCACGGTAAATTATATGTGTGTGTGTGTAAGTGAGAGAGAGAGAGAGAGGGAGAGAGGAGTAGGAAACGTCAGCCATCAAGAAAACTTTTGCTTTCAGTGGGGAAGCCTCGACCCTGACGGATAGTAAGGAAGGAAGGTCACTTTCCGTGTCTCCTACCGTCTCCCAGCTAACCCCCGTAAGTTATTCCCCCTCACCTCTGCTTGCTGGTAGTTTATAGCTCTGTACCTGCATTGTTGGAATAGTGTGAATTGAGCTCGCCGCCACCGCTACCTGACATAGCATCCTCCTCACTACACACTAACACCCTGTACTGTATTTAATAAAAAGAAATGTCACTGGTTGAAGAGGACTTAAAATCTAATTGCCATTCTTAGGAAAAAAATATTATATATCTCTTGAAACACCTGCAAGAATCTCCACATCTTTAGTAAGTCATATGTATAGAAAAACTTTCATTGATTAATTATACATCAATATAAAATACTGCAAATTGTTAGTATTGAAATGATCACAAACTAATACGTGGCATTAACGACAGTAGAAAATTATGGATAAATGAAATATATTGTAACCTTCCTCCTCGGGTGTGGGGGGATGTCATTTGTAAGAGAAGACCCTTAACAACACCTAAGTAAATATTATACTTCAAGGAACCCAAACCGAGCCTTTTACTATAGAAGAAACCATCTCCTTGATACTAGTGTGATGACCGTAAGCTAAAAACAAAGAGTCAAGTGGTAGTGTTGGAGGAAGGACTTGAAGAACTGGAGGATTAATGGTATAACAACGGGACTAAATATTTCCAAATAAAAAAAACGAGTTAAATGTTTGACCACAATCAACATAAACACTAGAAGAACTTTGTGTATTTGGGAAGTATAATGAGCTGTAATGGCAGGTGTAAAAGAAGAATTAAGGGAAGTACCAAAAAAAAAACATCATTTAATAAACTTGGGAATATGGGAAAAACGGAAATTAATTTTAGTTTAAAAAATCGATGGAAAGATTACGTATGGTTAGTACTGGTGTATGGATCAGAAGTATGGTGGGTGGAAGGAGTATGGTGGGTAGCGAGTGTATGGTGGGTGTAGGAGTGTATGGTGGATGTAGGAGTGTATGGTGGTGTGGAAGATGGGGGTGGGGAGGTAGGTGTAGCGAGTGTATGGGTGTAGGAGTGTAGGTGAGTAGGGAGGTATGGTAGGTGAAGGAGGTGGTGGGTGTAGTGAGTGTATGGTGGGTGTAGCGAGTGTATGGTGGGTGAAGGAGTATGGTGGGTGTAGGGAGGATATGATGGGTAGGAGGTATGATGTGTAGGGAGGATATGATGGGTGGAGGAGGTATGGTGGGTGTAGTGAGGTATGATGGGTGTACGGAGGATATGATGGGTGGGAGTGTATGATGGGTGTAGGGAGGATATGATGGTGAAAGGAGGTATGAGTGGGTGGGGAGGATATGATGGGTGTAGGGGAGTGTATGGGTAGCGAGTGTATGATGATGTACGGAGGATATGATGGGTGTAGGGAGTGTATGATGGGTGTAGGGAGGATATGATGGGTGTAGCGAGTGTATGATGGGTGTAGGGAGGATATGATGGGGTAGGAGGTATGGTGGGTGTAGCGAGTGTATGATGGGTGTACGGAGGATATGATGGGTGTAGGGAGTGTATGATGGGTGTACGGAGGATATGATGGGTGTAGCGAGGTATGGTGGGTGTAGCGAGGTATGGTGGGTGTAGGAGTGTATGGTAGGTGTACGGAGTGTATGATGGGTAGGGAGGATATGATGGTGTAGGGGAGTGTATGGTGGGTGTAGCGAGTGTATGATGGGTGTACGGAGGATATGATGGGTGTACGGAGGATATGAGGGTGTAGCGAGTGTATGAGGGGTGTAGGAGATAATGGAAAGGGTGTTGTGAGAGGATATTGAGGTCTGGTGAAGGAGTGGTGAGGGAGTGATGGGGCCTCATGAGGGAGTGATGGGGGCCTGGTGAGGGGAGTGATGGGGCCTGGTGAGGGAGTGGTGGGGCCTGGTGAGGGAGTGATGAGGGCTCCAGGAGGAAGTGAGGAGGGCCTGTGAGGGTTTATTACCAGTAGTATTATCTACATCATCACCACCCACAACCATCGCCCGGCCTCCGCGTCCTATCAAACCCCCACATCGATCGGGAGGATAACCGCGATACCTGCTCTTCTTGCCCCACACCCACGGTTTGACGGTCAAAGTCGAGTTATTGCCCCGGTGTCACAATCTTATATAACCTTTCACCTTTTTATCCCCCGGGTGCCTTTGGTCGACTCTCACCTCGACCTTCAACCCTGATATTCTACCCTTAATCTACCCGGCTTTTTTTTCACGGTCCTATTCCTTTGGTCGATCTCTTCCTCTGCATTAACTCTCAGAGGCCCTCCTCATGATACCTGCTTGGAAGCTCTGTCCACTCCAGTGTGTTCCTCCTCCCTCCACCCAACCTTGAAGCTCAGGGAACTCCAGTGTGTTCCTCTCCTCCACCCTCCCTTGGAGGCTCAGGAACTCCACTCTCCGCCCCTCTCCTCTTACACTCCTCCATCTGTCTCCTTTTCATTCCACCTGGGGGCTCTTGTAAGAGACTTGCTGACGACAACTGTTGTGTACATATAATAAGATAATCAACAACATTATTCATGAAGCTATGGATGGTTCTTAGACTTGTTTTGACCAGTTGTTTTGATAGCTGTAAAGACCTTAACAAAACACAACACAAACCCAGCAATTTTCAAGGAACGCCGTTGGATGAATTTATATCCTTTCTGCATATACTGTAATTAGGGGACTTCAAGGAGTACACAATTGGCAAGCAGTGAACTGCAAACCACTCAGAGGGAACTCTAACTCAGACACATTGAGCTGGAACGACTTGTTGTCTTGTCACAGGGCGGTCGAGGATCACAGGGTTTCATTCCGTGAAGGTGTTGGTGACCTGTAGGAGCTTTTTCCAAGTGAAGAATTTGTTGTGGTTCCTGTAGCGATAACTCACGACGGTGACGGATGTGTACAAAATGTTGATGCGTCATAGAGCGTAATGATGCAGCATGGCTCGTGGTGCATTGTGGCACCTAAGACAGTTTGTGCTGTGTACCCGGATTTTTCCTTGGCCTGGACGAGTGCTTGCTTGGGAGCGTTTACTCGCGGCCGCTGCCCAGCTGAATACACAACCTCTCCGACACTTCCGAAACACACAGAAAATAGTTGCTGCTTTGTTTTTACTTTATTGTCTGAGTGGGCTGGCCGTCTATCCATCTGTGTTGTCTGTCAATTTTCGACTTTTCTCTGAAAACTATCAACCAGAAACACTGTAAACACACACACACCCTGACCCTCTCGGCCTTCTGACCATCACCACGATCTCGTCTGCAAATTTAGGAGAAACTTCTGCACCATCCTCGACACCAGCCCTACTACCACCGAGATCCCTCGTCCGAGAATTGCTGTTCGACACCACAACTGCATCCAGCCCATACGAGCACGTACTGATCGCTATAAGAACAGCCCAGTCCCAACTATTGTAAAATTATCAATAACTTGTAATCAACCAGTGTGTTCACCCCAGTCAATCTTACCTTTTTACACTGTCACTATGTTGAAATGCCCCTATAGTACGACTTTTTCCCCGCCTCGTCATTTTATATATCATATTTATATCACTTATGTTATTTCTATATTATTTGTAAATCAAGAGATCCATTCCCCAATTATAAACTGTATATTTTCAGCTTTCCGGCTGCCATGCTCTTTCAATAAACCGTTAATTGTTATTATTTTTATTATTATTATTATTATTATTATTATTATTATTATTACACACACTCAGTATTATGTTTCTGGAATACTGTTTTCCATTTGATTTTTGTAATATTTTAATGAATTTATGTCCATCACATTGTATGATAGTTTGTTAAGTTATGCTTATACGTAACTTTAATGTCTAAATTGCGAGTGAATGTTGACCTGATGATCACAGATGAATGTTGTATAGTACTGTAGTAAGTCCAACCTTTTAGTGTACCTGTGAGTGAGATAGTTGTTAGTGTAAGCATACGAGATGTTAGGTGTAGGTATGAGGGAGGTATGGTCAGATCTTGACCTTGGGGCAGATGTAAGTATGGGGAATTGGGTCAGATGTAAGTATGGAAAGGACTAGCGTAGAGATGTGATTGAGGAGGTCAAGGGTAAACATAAAGGTAGGTACAGTAGGTGTAGGTCTGATGGAAGTCTACAATATCGTGGGAGTGGGTGGGGTGGTGAAGGTCATGGCTGGTGGTGATGACGACTTTAGTACTCGTCTTTTTCTTGCTGTGTTGCGTGAGCCGCGTTCCTCTCTTGCCATTGTCTCAGTATAGGATGCCTTGTTGGCTTTCACAGGCTGTTTGGTCTTCATTAATAAAAACTCGGGCGATTACCTCCCTGTATTTCTTGGCTCTACTGAACTGTATTTTTCAGCACGTATTCACAATTTAGGAAGAATATGAAGAATCTCACTGGGTTAAAAGCGTATGATATAACCTGAACTATTTACTGTAGGCTGAAGGGCTGGTTAATGTGGTGGTAGTAACAGGTAGTTGGTAGGTATGGTAGTAGTGGTGGCTATGGTGGATAATAGTGGTGATGGTAATCAGTAGTGGTGGTTGTCAGTTGGGAGAGACTAGTGAGTGTTATCTCTGCCAAGGTCTTGGTTATGTATTGTGTCCCGTGCTAGACTTTTCTGTGTATGCGCAGGCAAGGTGTGTGTGTGTGTGTGTGTGTGTGTGTGTGGAGGTGAGGCACAGGTAGTTGACCTGTGGAGCAGGTGTGGTCCTGAGGTGACACCCACACTTGCCTCCACGACTTGTCTTGACACTGACACTGGCTCTTATCTTGACTGCCGTTACCTGTGTACTTGTATCCTTGGTGTCGTGTGACTTGGTGTCGTGATGCTGAAGTGTAAATGGGATTGGATGTAAAGTGAAGTTTATTGGAGGTTTACATTACAACACACACACACATACACACACACACCGACACACACACACACACACACACACACCGACACACACACACACACACACACACCGACACACACACACACACACACACACACACACACACACACACACACACACACCGATACACACACACACACACACGACACACACACACACACACGGACACACACACACACACACCGACACACACACACACACACACCGACACACACACACACACACACCGACACACACACACACACCACACACACACCGACACACACACACACACACACACACACACACACACACACACACACACACACACACACACACACACACACACACACCGACACACACACACACACACACCGACACACACACACACCGACACACACACACACACACACACACACACACACACACACACACACACACACACACCGACACACACACACACACCGACACACACACACACACACACACACACACACACACACACACACACACCGACACACACACACACACACACACACACACACACACACACACACACACACCGACACACACACACACACCGACACACACACACACACACACACACACACACACACACACACACACACACACACACACACACACACACACACACACACTTTACCTCATTCCTGTTATGTAATTTAGAATACATTTCCATGTTAACAATTGCATTAGGTTCCTTTGGAGGGATGAATCACAGACCTTAAATTACATTACCTCTCTGACTCAGGGGTATAATGATTTAATTTACTGAAGGCTGTTGAGGGGTGAGGTAGACGTGGGATGAGTGCTACACCTACAGGACATGCTGTAACATTGTAGCAGCCTTATAAGTTTCGCCTTCCATCTCACCGACGCTCATATGTCGCAAGAATATGATTATGGTGATGACCAGTCGCAGGGCCCCCTACTGTACTGTCTTCGGTTTTTGGGGTGTGTGTGTGTGTGTATTGTCAGTCGTACAGTAGATGGGGAGGTGACTGTACATCTGTTCACCCGTAGTCAGTAATTTATTTTATTAAAGAAAAAAAAATGGTCGAATTCTTGAAGTCTACCAAACAGGAATATATCTTCAAGTAGCTTTTCGTGTTCATTCTGTGCTTTTATTTTAAGCGTTTACTTCTTTAAAAATAAATTACCCTGAATGAACATTGTTGCCCGTCTGTCAAGCGTGTGGTGTTACACATAGTAATAACGTATAACATTTCCTCAACTCTGCAAGACGTGTTTCAAGAAGCCGAGATGTGTTGTTATTAGTGGGTGTTGAGTGTTGGTCTCAAACACGCGGTTTACGCATAATTTGGGGTTTCCATTGTTTGTTTCCGTCATACTCGAGAAATACCAACATGAAATGTTCTTTTATATTACCTTAAATAACTATAGCCAGAATGTATTTAAATATTTATAAACTATTATTTGTAATTATATTTGTACTTTTTACAAAACTTCAGGTTATATATTCGTAACTGAAGATTCCTATGTTAAAAGTCCGTCTTAGTTATTTTAGAGATGTCAGCCAGCCGAAGACAGTGTTTCACATTGACACTCGCTCATAACACTTTTTAAACAAGATCCCGCCATCGCTGTGGCCGAGGCAGTCCTTTTCATACTCTTTCTACTTGCTCAGATTTACGGCTAGAAGCCCCATGAAGCTTCAAATACTTCCTCTGGAAGTCCTTCTAAGCCCACAGTTGTGGGGTTTCAGAGTTCTGTTGAATCCGAGCCTAGAAGCCTTAAGGCTTTAAGGTTAATAGGCTTATTGTAGTTCCTTCATTCTCCCGTTGTAAACAAGTGTTGGCTCCCCATAAATCAATCACAGTTGTTGAATACGAATATTCTTGTAATTCATATATTTTTTATCGTAAACGTTATAGATACTGCCCGACGGTCATCACACGGGTAACTTTAAACGACATAGTCGGGGAAAATAGTGACTGGGGAAGGTTAGCGGTAATTTTGGGTATTGTAGGCACGCGTGTGGGGTTATTTTGAGAGTGCTAACACCTGTTGATGAGGGGCGCGGCGACTGGGACGGGGCAACGTCCTCGACAGCTGTGTGGACACCACCCAACCACGGCACCACACCACCTACACTGTCTCCCCCTTTCACCCCCTCCCCCTTTTCACTCTCCTTCCTCCCTTCCCCACCCCCTTCCTCATCAACGTCTCCCCACCACAAACATCAACCTGTAAACATAATATTTCACCAACATCATCTACCGTCTACCACCTTTACCGTTAACATCTTCTGCCACCAATCACCTTCACAATTAACCATTCAAATCACCATCAACCAGCCAACCAGTGTGCACCAATCAGCAACCAACGCACCAATCACCTTATCGGCCAACAACCTAACCTAATCAACCAACAAACCAACCAACCAGTCAGCTGCAGCAGATGGTTGAAGCCTCTAGTTCTGGGTTTCATCATTACACACTCTCTTAACCAGCCCACCCACCACCCACCAGGCCTGCTATAGTGCCGCTGCATTGTCCCGATGATGATGACGATGATGAAATTGGTTATGTAGTCCCAAGCATAGTGTCGTAGTGAGGAGGTACTACTTCGGGTTATCATGCTTGTGAAATTGATAGTGACGATGATGATGATTGTGATAGTGTTGGTGATAATGATCTTGAGGACGGCCGGTTGAGTGAAAGGAGGTATGTGAGTAATGATGTCCATGATGGTGATATAGGAAGCCATGATGATGATGATGATGATGAAGAAGGAGGGAGCAAAACAGCAGGATAAAAGGTGGAATAGGATGAGGCGACAGTTGGTGAAAAAGATTTAGACTACGAAAAAAGGAAGTGTATTGGAGGAGGAGAAAAAAAAGGAATTTGTCTTTGGAGGAATGAGTGTTTGATGACAGAAAAACTATTGTCGAAGATATAAAACGCCATTCGTGGGGGCGGCACCTGGCGAATGACAGGTATCGAGGTAATTAATTAATTGATGGCCAGACCTTAAAGGCAAGAGCTAAAAACTTGTTCGAATGATTGCTGCCTGATACTGAAAAAAAAAAAAACCGGTTGAAATTCTGGGCAACTGCTTGACAATTTAAAAACTATATCGAGGCATTCGTACCCAGATGCAACACATGAATAAAAGAACCAGACAGAAGAATAAACTTAGATAATAAAAATAAACTACAGCAGTAAAGAGTGATGGATAAAACGTGGAGGAGGTGCTGTTGGGCAGGTGAGGTAAGCTCTTCGTCTCTGTCCTGAAGGCCCTGGCAGGTTGTGGCAGCGTCTGTGCTGGTATACAGGCAGAATGACCTCTTGACGCGGGTAATGTTTACTCATCCGCCTTAGGTAGTCTCTAGTACCGGCACACATTAATATTGTTGTGCCCGGGCGTGTGGCTTGTTACCTGAGCATGATTTATGGTAATTTTTTATGCTATTAGTGTGTGTGTAGCAATACGTAACTGAACGAAGCATAACAT
>NW_024721868.1:0-65348 GCF_018991925.1 Homarus americanus | reverse complement strand
ATGATACAACCCTAACACACTATTAGCTTAGCTAGGCGGTCAGCCCGCCCTCTCTTACCTCCTCCTAAATTTCTTCAATTTCCGAACTATAACTTCTTTCCCCCACCTCTAATCTTCCTTCACCCTCATTTCTCTACAAAAAAAAAATCTCCCACCCACCCAAAGCCACCCACACTCACATACACCCACACCCAACCTCCTACACTAACCATCTCACATACCCCCACCCACCCCACCCACTCACAACCTCCCCCACCCACTCACCCACCCACCCACCCACCCACACAGCCAATGATCAACACTATTTACCTCGCACACAGTGACCATCACATCCCCCATGTTTACCATCTGGTCTGAGGCAGCTGACACACCACCACCACCACCTTGCCTCAACATTTTACCCATCACCTCTACTTCCTAGGGCGTCAGCATCATTCTGGCCCGTCAGCAAGTTTTCTCTCCCCCCCTCTCCTGACAGCAGACATCTCTAGTCAGCAGACGCCTGTAATATCTTGCGTGGCGTCTGTGCTAGAGAGGATGGTCAGCAACAGATGGTGGGTCATCCCAGCGACTTATTGAGCAGTGTTAAGGAGGGGTGTCATATGGTACACGTTAGAGATCTGTATGTTTGTTAAAGGTAGTGGGTGTGGTGGGTGTAGTAGTGGGTGTAGTGGGAGTAGTAGGTGTGGTGGGTGTAGTAGTGGGTGTAGTAGGTGTGGTGGTGGGTGTAGTCAAGTTTATTTGGATCCCGTCACGTATTGGAATAACTGCCTGTGACTCTCTCTCTCTCTCTCTCAGTAGTCAGTAGTCTGTTTAATGCCTCGAATTAGTGTTGATGATTCTTTTCCTCCTTTCTTTCCTTCCAATATTTACTCTCACACACCGTTCCTTCGCCTCGTAAACATCTTGTCCTGTGATGTGTATTTATCTTACTTCAGTATGTCCGTTTTCCTACTAAAAGATTTCGATTTATTAATTTTTATTTTATCTTTTTTAGTTCAATTTTCTTTTAGTTCCAATTTGTATGGTATTGGGTGGTTTGTCTTGTGGGAACGATATCTTACGGAACACTATTGAACGATTTTGACACACATACATACATACATACATACATACATACATACATACATACATACATTACTGTACATACATATCATGGAACTGTTTTAGTGCTGTGTCATGTTTTCCAGGATATTTTTCATCAGTGCCAAAAAAAAAGAAGTTGTTTACGCATAGGAGACAATAACAAACTCTTACTCGACGTGTAGGAGACGTAGAGGGTGGAAAAGGATCTGGCTGAGAACGTGTATTGTTCGTGTTGTGTGTAAGGTGGTGGTGATTGGTCTGATAAGTCACAATTAGACTATTAGTGAACAACCTGACAACGCATTTCAACCTCCTGCTGATGCTGCTTCTAGTGTTGTGTTGTGTTGTGGTCATAGATATAGGGGGGGTGATAGACGAGAGAAAACACGATAATAACACCATCAATAAAAACAACACCAATAACAATAATATTAATAGCAACAACTACAATAACAAAAGCAACAACAACAATAATAATAATAGCAACTGTAACAACAACAAAATCAACAATAATAACAACAAAAATAATAATAATAATAATAATAATAATAATAATAATAATAATAATAATAATAATAATAATAGAGTGAGGATAAGTTAGTTTAGATTATATTAGGTTAAGTTAAATGTTTAATTTTGATAGATTAGATTAAGTGAGGTTAGGTTAGGTTAGGTTTGGTTATTACTAACTACACCTGCACGGTACTTTTTTTCCGGGATTAGCCCACCCGGACACAGGTCACTGACCCACATCGGGGCCTGGGGACCCCCACCCCCACCCCACACCACCCCCAGCCCACACCCCCACCCCACCCCACCCCCACCACCCCCCACCCACCACCACCACCACCACCACCCCCCCACCACCCCCACCCCCCACCACCACCACCACCACCACCAACCTTCACCCACTATCTACCACGTGATGACACACACACACACACACACACACACTACCAACCAAAACAAAGATGCAGCCATGACCGTAAATTGCCTTGATCCTCTGGTTTAAGAATGGCCTTTGACCCCACCTACCGTGACCTGCTGACTCAAGGCACTGAAAACTTCTGCTCTTCACCTTGCACAGGATGTAAGGGGTGCCCAATAAACTAGCCCCTCGTGGGCAATCTGTATCAAGGGAAATAAACGCTGAGGGAAATTAATTGTAAATATCAATACAAATTAACATTGATGGAGGCAGGCAGGGCCGGCGCTACCCACTAGGCGAACTAGGCGATCGCCTAGGGCGCCAACATCTGGGGGCGCCACAAATTCAGGGCAAACTTGGATAAAATTAAAAATTAAGGGAAAACTGTGATGGACACTGTGGTGGAGCCGTGGAGGGTCGGAGCAGGATGTTAGAAGGGTGGGGGGTCGGAGGGAGGCGAGAGTAGGTAGACGGTAGCCGACTGTGTTTTCTTTTTTAATATTATTCGTTAACCCCCCGGAGGGACTAACCCGGGTCCTTATCTTTGGCGGCCTGGAGAACTGTCGAGCAGTGACCTGAAGGCTGACATCTGAGGAACCCTTCTCCCAACCCCACCATCCCCTCCCCTCCCTTACTGCCAGGGCGGCTGAGCCGCCCCTTCCCTGTCTTTGTCGGGATGAGGCAAGGTTACCTGACCTCTGAAGTTTACGTCAAGAATTTATTGACTTAATGTAATAACAATAATTGGTTATTTGCATGGGTGAAGTAATAAAGCCACAAGATGAAAACAATGTAGTAATGGGTTACTGTACCTACATTAGCTTATCAAAACTTTCAAGGGGGCGCACATCAAGGCTTGCCTAGGGCGCCAAATCATCTTGCACCGGCCCTGGATGGAGGTGATTGCAATGTTGATTTTAGGGTTATAAACATTGCTAGATATAACCTAGGTGTTTATTATAAGGAAGCTTGATGGGGGGTGATTGCAGTTTTGCTTTAAAAGGGACGACTATTGAAAAGGGTGAGTTGCAAGGTTGATATAAGGGAGATCAAGCTTGTTATTAATACACAGCAGAGTAATGTATTGAAGTGAACTGACGTACTTGTTATGGCATTGTGTGTTGTTATTGTTATTATGTTGTTGTTGTTGTTGATGATGATGATGTTATTATTATTCTATTTGTTGTTATTATTGTTATTATTGTTGTTATTATTGTTGTTGCTGTTGTTATTATTATTCTAGTTCTTGTTATTATTGTTATTATTGTTGTTATTATTGTTGTTGCTGTTGTTATTATTATTCTAGTTGTTGTTATTATTGCTGCTTTTTCATCTTACGTAACTTTTGTTCATTACTAGCGCTACTGTTGCTATTACCGTTATCCCTAGTTTTGGTGTTGCTGCTAGTACTATTATTTATACTATTGCCGTTGCTCCTAGTGCTTCTACCGTTGAAACTAGTGCTACTGTTACTTTTACCGAAACAATTGCTACTGTTGCTCCTACTGCTTCTACCGTTGAAACTAGTGCTACTGTTACTTATACCGAAACAATTACTACTGGTACTATTAAAATTACTGTTTTTGTTGTTCTACTGTTGTGTGTGTTGGTTTTACTGTTGTCCTAACAGCTCCTGCAGGCGGTGGTAGTGGTGGTGGTGGTGGCGGAAGAGGAGGATGGTCTCACGGGAGTGGTGTCAACCTGTGTGGTCCGAGGCGTCCAACCTCCTCGCCCTCCCCCCTCCCTCCCTCCTTCACCCACACCATCATGACCTGCCAGTTGCTCTCTCTCTCTCTCTCTCTCTCTCTCTCTCTCTCTCGAAAGGTGGTGCGGGAGAAATAATTGATTGAATACTGTACTGTGTCCGTCTGTGTCAGTGACCACACAATAGGCCTAGTATTACCGGCCCTCCGCTCCCCTCACTCGTGTCACTACAGGACAGTCAGACTAATACGGAGATAAGACAGACAGACAGACAGACTGATAGATAGCCTGTAGAACGTGTCTGAAGAGCTTAGCGATTGATGTAGAGAGAGAAACATCACTAATTGCAGTCAGAGGAAGATAGCCTTAGATCAACAAGGAGACTGTGTTGTCCAGAGAAGCCTTTAGAGTTGTTCGGTGGTGGTGATAAGAACATAAGAACATAAGAAAATAAGGAGTCTGCAATAGGCCGGTTGGCCTGTGCATGGCAGCTCCTGTCGAGAGTTACTACCACTCTCTATTATCCATGAATCTATCTAGCCTCCTTTTGAAACTTTCCAGAGTTCCCGCACTTACTACAAAGTTGCTAAGCTTGTTCCACTCGTCCACCACCCTATTTGTGAACCAGTTTCTTCCTATCTCCCTCCTAAACCTAAACTTATCCAACTTGAATCCGTTGCTCCGAGTCCTATCCTGCTCGGATATTATAAGAACTTTATCTATATCCCCTTTATTGATTCCTTTCACCCACTTAAATACTTCTATCATATCTCCCCTCACTCTTCGTCTTTCTAGGGAATGCAAGTTAAGTTTCTTTAACCTATCCTGAGATGGAAGGTTTCCAAGTCCCGGAATCATTTTTGTCATTCTTTGCTGCACCGACTCTAGTGAATTTATATCCATTCTATAATAGGGGCACCAGAACTGGACCGCATAATCGAGGTGCGGCCTGACTAGCGCAAGATATAGTTGCAATAAGACCTCTGCACTCTTGTTACTTACACTTCTAGATATAAAACCCAATACTCTGTTTGCCTTATTTCGAAAATTAACGCACTGTTTTCTAGGCCGTAGGTCCGGGCTTACAAGTACCCCTAGATCTCTTTCACAAGTCGACTTCTCTAGGTTGATGTTGTTAAGGCTGTATACATTATAAGTATTTGTTCTTCCAATATTAAGAACGCTGCACTTGCTGGTGTTGACTTTCATTTGCCATTTTTCAGACCACCCCTGCAGTTTATTTAGATCCTCCTGTAATGCATTTGCATCCTGGCCTGAATTAATTTGCCGCCCTATTTTGGTGTCATCCGCAAACTTGCTTATGTCACTGCTGATCCCAGTATCTAAATCGTTTATGTAGATTATGAACAAGAGTGGGCCTAGTACTGACCCCTGGGGAACCCCACTGGTTACACGGCCCCACTCAGATTTAACACCATCTACGCTGAACCTCTGCGTTCTATCGGTGAGCCATGATTTTATCCAATTTAAAACTTTTCGATACCATGAAATTTTTCTCAGAAGCCTCTGATGCGGTACTCTGTCAAATGCTTTGCTAAAGTCTAAGTAAATAACATCGTAATTTTCGTCATTATCTACTACCTCGAAACTTTCCCAAAAAACTTTAGCAGATTTGTTAGACAAGATTTTCCCGTAAACCCATGTTGAGAGTCGTAGATTAATTTGCTTTTCTCTAGATGCGATCGGATGCTATCTGCTATAATTGATTCAAGAAATTTCCCCACTACTGACGTCAAACTGATCGGCCGGTAATTTGACGCTGATGCTCTGTCTCCCTTTTTGAATATGGGAACTACATTTGCCTGTTTCCACAAGTCTGGCACAACTCCAGTGTCTAATGATTTTGTAAATAAGTTTACGAGGGGTCCGCTAATCTGTTCCCTACACTCTTTCAAGACTCGAGGGAAAATTTCATCCGCCCCTGGGGATTTTGTTTTCTTTAGTTTATTTATCTTCTTAAGAACATCCTCTTTTCTGATAGTGATATTCTTTAATTTCTCTTCTTCCTTTCCCTTAAATATCAGTTCCACCTCTGGAATTTCATCGCAAATTTCTTCTGTGAAAACTGATAAGAAGTAGCTGTTCAATGCTTTGCTTATTTCTTCACTGCCATTTATCAATTCTCCCCTCCCTGACTTTAAAGGCCCAACTTTGTCCTTGACCTTTGTCCTATATACCTGGAAAAATCCCTTGGGATTCGTCTTGGATTCTCTTGCTATTTTGATTTCATAGTCTCTCTTTGCTTTCCTTACATTTTTCTTAACATTCCTAGATAGTTCATTATACCTGTTTCTGAGCTGCTTCTCCCCTCCCTTTAATTTCTTATATATTCCTTTCTTTATTTCTATGTCATGTTTAAGTTTTCTGGTCATCCACCTTGGCTCATTCTTATTTGACCTAATTTTTCTGTATGGTATATTTTGTTCTTGTGCTTTATGTAGTAAACTAGTGAATATATTATAGTCATGATCAATTGTTGTGTCATCTATGACCTCACCCCTTCCTACTGCGAACTGACGTGACTGTTCCCAGGTGACCTCGCCTAGGTACCTTCTTAAGCACTGATAATCCGCCAACCGAAAGTTTGGGACTCTTGGGTCCAGGCATGCAGGTTGTACCTCTCTAGTCCGCAACCTTGGGACCTGACCGTGCCGACCATGGAAATTGCCGACCATGGAAATTCACCCTTTTCCCGGATAGATAGTGACTTGTGCTTAAGCCTGGAAGCACTAGCACCACTTTCTCTGCATCATGGTCTCTTTGAAGACATATTGAAGGGTTAAATGTCGTATAGTAGCTTCTCAAATTTCGCGAGTTTTTAATTCTTAACGTATTTTATTGGAACACAAAAAAATAAATAAATAAAAATTTTGACGGCGGAAACTTGAATTTCGACGGGTTTGAACGGCCCGCCAACGTGCAGACGACGTGCATAATCGTGTAAACAGCGTCATTTCTCTTATGTACAAAAGATTCATTATTGTTTATTACTGAATGTCTTTTTTATTGAATTAATGTTTATATGTGCAAAATGAGCAATACAATTCATTAATAATACGTAGAAAATTAAAACACATGAGGAAATGACACAGCATTGTTTTCCTTGATTACAAAACCAGTGACTGACTGGTTCTACATATAAAACTGAAGAAAATAAGACCTTGGTTGTAGCTGTAGTAAAATTAATATGGTTGTTTTAAGTAATGTTATTTAATGTTAATAAATGGAACAATAGAAGTAGCTAACGATAATGGTAAAGAAAAAAGAGAGATCGCGTATGTAAGTGCGCATGCGCACACATGAAAACATATCGTCATTACTTTACATAAGAATATGAAAGCAACACTTATTTACTGTTCATATATATTTTAATTAATGTTTCTGAATTTGTTTTATTGAATTAATGTACGTGTGTGCAAAATTAACAATACAATTTATTAATAATACGTGGAATATTAGAGGAGACGAGACGGCTGCCGGCATTGTTTATGTTAAAGCTTATGAAACCAGTGACTGATTGGTTCTACATTTAAAACTGAAGAAAATAAGACCCTGAGTTTAGCTGTAGTAAAATTAATGTAAAAAATGAATATGGTTGCTTGAAGTACCTGTAATGTTATTTAATGTTAATAAATAGAACAATATAAGTAGCTAACCATTAATGGTAAAAAAAAAAGTGAGACTGCTCGTATGTAAGTGCGCACATGTGAAAACATATCGTCATTACTCTACATAAGAATATGAAAGCAACACTTATTTATTGCTCATATATATTGAAGGGTTAAATGTTGTACTCTGTATAGACAAGCAGAGAGAGAGAGAGAGAGAGAGAGAGAGAGAGCAGCCGAACTGCCGGATGTAAACAAACCTTAATTTCCCGCGGCTTTGTTGTTGTTGTTTTTTTACGGGGATTAGCCCAAACGGACATAGGTCACTGACCCACATTGGGGCCTGAGGGGCAAAAATTTAATACTCCTCTAATTATAATTCAGATAATTAAAAAAAAAAAAAAAGAGCTGCCTAACTACCTATTGGACAAACTAAAATCGTTCCGGACCACAGAATGCCGGACTAGAGAGGTACAACCTGTACTAGGTCTAATATATTGTCATCTCAAGTAGGTTTTGTAATTAGTTGTTTTAAAAAAAATTCCTGTACTGCATCTAGGAAGTCTTCAGATTCATAGTCACCTATAATGTCCCAGTCATTATTTCTGAAGTTGAAATCCCCCATAATTCACAGGTTGTTGTATTTTGCTGCCCTACTCATTTCCTGCCATATGGGCTGAGCTGCTTCTTTCCCAAGACTTGGAGGCCTGTAAATCACTCCCATAATTAGTTTTTCTCTTCCTTCCACAATTTCTACCCATACAGACTCGGTTCCTATTTCACCCTTTATTGAATTATTAATACAACATTTTAATGTATCCTTGACGAAGAGTGCGACCCCTCCCCCCTTCCTACCTTCCCTGTCCTTGTGAAAAAGGTTGTACCCTTGTATGTGGTACTCTGATAAAAAATATTTGCTCGCCAGATTCATCCAAGTTTCGGTGATTGCTATGACGTCTACATTCTCGGTACATACAACCGCTCTCAGCAAGTCTATTTTATTTCTAACGCTCCTACTGTTTGTATAGTATACATTTAAACCTACCCTTCCCTGGTCCTGTTTTACCCCTTGTCCTGAGCATCTAATTTTACTTCCCAGGACCTGCTTGTTTTTTTACTCCCACTTTCCCCGACCCCTCTCTACTGGCGAAACCCCCCTTCGGAGTGACAATTTCACGCTCCAGGGATGCAGACAACGTCTTTACCCCCTCACGAGACAAGTGTACTCCGTCGCGACAGTAGAGGTAGTCGTTGCCATAGAATCGTTGCCAGTTATCAATGAATGCCCAACCACGTGTTGTAAGGACAACCGGTACGAGATCAGAAAAATAGAAGAGTGATCCTTAATAGGTTTACGGCGGCTCTCCTGATTGGTACACTGGTAGAGGTATCATCCCACACTCACGTGAAAGTAAATACGCTTAGGCAATAATGGATCGTAGGTACGGATATGGTCTCTCTCTCTCTCTCTCTCTCTAGCTTCTTCACACACACACACACACACACACACACACACACACCCCGTGACAGGTACCCTGGGGACGGTGTGTGGGGCAGGAGGACAACAGGTCTTTATGGGCGTGAGTGTGAGTCGGTGGGTGATACCATCGCTGTGTCGAGGTGCTGAAAGCTGTTATCCTTGATGGCTGGGTGAGGTAAGGCAGGCAGGCAGGCAGGCAGGCAGGCAGGCAGGCAGGCAGGCAGGCAGGCAGGCAGGCAGGCAGGCAGGCAGGCAGGCAGGCAGGCAGGCAGGCAGGCAGGCAGGCAGGCAGGCAGGCAGGCGGAGTAGATGGATAAGAGGCGTATATGGATGTGCTTGTGGTTATCCTTGTGTATACAGTATATATATATATATATATATATATATATATATATATATATATATATATATATATATATATATATATATATATATATATATATATATATATATATATATATATATATATATATATATATATATATATATATATATATATATATATATATATATATATATATATATATATATATATATATATATATATATATATATATATATATATATATATATATATATATATATATATATATATATATATATATATATATATATATATATATATATATATATATATATATATATATATATATATATATATATATATATATATATATATATATACACATTGACCCCTCGTTCTTGGTACCTCGGTTAACGTAATTTCGATTAGCAACACCTTCCATAAGGATCTTCGAATTCGTTTAACGAAAAAAAATTTAAACGAACTTCTTCTACGAACGACCTCAACATGTTTTTACGCTTGCACTGACCCGGGCAACCAACACGAAAGTATCAGTCGCCAATGCATTAATCGGTTCTAGGGCTTAAATTCCTTACTATTTTTGTAAATATCCAAGAAGTTTATACTATTCAATTATTTTAAAAGTTTAATATTCAATTTTTAGTCATTTAACAATTATTGAACAAAATTGAGTAAAGTGACTAGTTTAATCATGACATCCAGCCTCTTAACACAGCAAACGAAGCGTCAGTCTCCTCTCTGTTTTCACTGGGTAACATCGCTTGAGACTCTCTTCAACTAAACGCTTTTTTTCTGTGTTTCCAAGCAAATTATTGGTCATTTGAAAATTATTTTACATATTGACAATATATAGTGCAGTGCAGTGTTATTTTTAAAGAAAATATTCTTTATTTACAGCTAGTTAACTTTGAAAAATCGTGTTGCCGTGTTTAGATCAGCATGAGGCCTAAGAATCAAAAGTGATTTCAATCCAAATGAAGCAGGAAATAATAAAAAAACACGAACAAGGTATTAAATCCGTCGCTATAAAAGAATATGGCATATAGAAGCATCAACACAATATGCGACAATTCTTGCACAAAAGACAAATTTAAGGAAGTGAAGCGTGAGAGACAAATCTACAAGAGTGTTTAAAAGTAGATCCTATTCATTAGAAACTGAGAGGTTACTTATCATCTGGATTAAGGAAAAACAGATGAAAAGTATTCAGTTTCTGGTGATTTCATTTGTGAAAGAGCCAGGGATTATGAACATTTAAAGACAGATCCAACTGATTCTTCAGGAACCAAGAATTTGAAAGATTTAAGACTATGAGGCTGGTTCGAAAAAATTTAAGAAAAGAAGTGACATTTTAAGTGTTGTTAGGCATGGAGTGAAGCTGCTAGTGCTGATAAAGAAGGGGGCAGCAAAGTTTTTAATTAATTTAAAAAACTGATGGAAGAAGAAAATTATCTTCCAGCAAGTGTTCAATGTTGACGAAACTGGAACATTCTTGGAAAAAAAAGATACTTAAAAGAACATTCATCACCAAGGATGAAGCCTCTTTACCTGGGCATAAACCCGCCAGAAAGAACCGTCTCACTCTATTGCTTGGTGCCAATGCTTCAGGGATTTCCGACTAGAAGCCTATGCTTGTCTACCCTCTGAAAACCCCAGGGTGTTCAAGCAACAGAAATTAGTAGAAACAATGCTTGGAGTTTATTGATCCAACCGTAAGGCATGGGTGACAAGACAGTTCTTTAATGAATGGGCTATTGATGTGTTTGCCCTCTGTCAAGAGCTACCTAACCATAATAAACTTCGCTAAAGGCTCTCTCTTCTCCTCATGGATAATGCTCCTGGTCATGACCCTGACCCCAACGCAGAAATTTGGAGTATAAATTTGACTTTGTGAAAGTGTTGTTTTGCCTCCAAACACTACATCACTCATACAGCCAATGGACCAGAATGTGATCAGCAACTTCAAGAAGTTGTACATGAAGAAAATGTTGGGAGGTGTCATCAGGCCTTCCATTGATCCTGAACTAACACTGAAACAGTTCTGGAAGGGCACAATTCGATGGTCCTGGAGGCTGTAAAATTGATTGTGTCATCATGAGAAGTCTCAATAGAACCCTCAATTCTTCATGCGTGGAAGCACTGTGGCCATCAGTAGTCCATGATTTTGGGGATTTGAGGGATGACACAGAGTTGGACCAGGAGATTGTGTCCATTGGTCCAGTCATTGGGTCTTGAAGTGGAGGGAAGGAAGGATGTGGAAGGGGAAGCTTGTGATGTCTCATGAGGAGGAACTTACTCCTAATGACTTGAAGGAACTGGATGAGATATTCTGGTGAGGGAGGCTGACAGTGGTGAGGAGAGGGTGAAAGTGATGACCATATGTCAGCTAAACAGTTCAGAAAGATGTGATTTACCTGGGAGAAGTTCAGGGAACTGGCTTCAAAGCACCCAAGTGGAAAAACTGAACTTCTTTGTGTCATGTTGTTGAGGACTCGACTGGTCTCCTTCTTTAAACATAAGTTAATGGTGAGGAGGGACAGATGCCCCACAGACCTGGTGAAGGCACTTTCTTCAGTAAAAGGCAGAGGAACAAGATGCTAGCCCTCAGCCTTCCCGCCCAGAGGATGTTCATGGTGGAGAATCTGTCAGTCAGGAGGTTCCTGACATTTTCTTGGAAGGTGACTCACCTTGGCTTGAAAATCCTTCTCCTCCACCTCCACTTCCTTCTCTTCTCCTTCTCCTCCTGCACCTCCCACTTCCAAATGCATCATCACCCATCATCCAGGAGCCTTCTACATACACCTCAAAGTAAGAAAGTAGAATTTTTTCCGCCATTTTTGTTGATTATTTTGTTGAAGTTAGAAATTTCGGAGCTGAACCAGTACCCAAAAACCCATTGAAACAATGGTTTCGTTAATCTAATCGCTTAGTTAACTTAACGACCTTCTGAACGGATTGAGTTCGTAACCGAGGCCACTGTATATATATATATATATATACACACACACACAGTCGGCACTTCACATACGCGGGTTTAGCATTCACGGATTCGCAAATACACGGATTGCCCCGCCGGAGGAATATTCTATACATTGAAGTACATTCAAATCGCCCGCCATTCAAATTGGGTGAGGCACCAAACACTGCACACCACCCGCTCCCGCTACCTCACACACACACACATAGCGCGTCATCACCCTCACTCAGTCAGTCTCGCTGTAACTACGCATGTGTTGACATCAGCATTGTAGTTGCAAAAATATTACATTTCCGTGAATGTATTATGTCAAGCACAGTATGAATAGAATATCACTAATATAACAGTATTTTAACCAAAAACTACTAAAAAAACGAGTAACATCTCTTGAACATTGGAAGGTTAGGTAAAGTCTCTTGTTTTCGTCATGTATTTTATCCTAATTTACATTGAAATACATTACGTTTCAGCAAAACTACTATTTATTTCTGAGAATATGGAAATGTAATATTTTTGCTGAAATGACGTACTTATTACAGTGGAAAGTGACGAAAACAATGACTTTCGCTTTCTTTCGTTCAAAAGATGTTACCGTAATCGCTTTTCGAATGGTTTTTAGTTAAAAAACTGTTGTATTACAATAATATTCTATCCTAATTCACTTGTGATGCAACAGTTCTTTAACTGAAAACCATTCAAAAAGCGCTTACTGTAACATCTTTTGAACGAAAGAAAGCGAGTCATTGTTTTCGTCGCGATTTTATCCCACTTTCCACTGTAATATGTACGTCATTTCAGCAGAAGTATTACATTTCCGTGAATGTAGTATATCAAGCACAGTATGAATAGAATATCATTGTAATATAACAGTATTTTAACCGAAAACTATTAAAAAAACGAGTAACATCTCTTGAACATCGGAAGGTTAGTAAAGTCTTTTTGTTTTTCGCCATGTATTTTATCCCTTGTTTACATTGAAATACATCAGTGCTCTAAAAGTAAAACTACTATTTATTTTTGAGAGAATATAGTCTATTCAGGCGAGTTTAGTAAAATATACATGATGTTATATTTAATTGAAAACGCATTAAAACATCGCACTCCCCGCACTGTTCGGGCTGGAGAAGACTGGAGGAGTTGTTTGCCGGGAAGACTTATGACAAGGAAATGATTGATGGGATTTAATGCAGTCAATTTGAAATATATACGAGTACTGTATTTATTCAAGTGAATTAGGATAGAATATTACTGTAATACAACAGTAGTGACGATGTGGAGGAGGCGGACGGATAGAGCAGGGAGGAGTGGTGACTGGCGGGAGCAGGGACGAGTGGAGATGCCAGCCAGTACATTACGGGTGGACAGTACTAATTGTTTTTATAGCTCTTTTTGCATTTTAATATTAAATACTGTACATCACGTTTCAACAAAACTACTATTTATTTCTGAGAATATGGAAATGTAATATTTTTGCTGAAATGATGTACGTATTACAGTGGAAAGTGGGATAAAATTGTGACGAAAGCAATGACTTTCGCTTTCTTTCGTTCAAAAGATGTTACCGTAATCGCTTTTCGAATGGTTTTCAGTTGTGGGATTATGAGGCTAATGATAGAATGGAATGTTATTGTAATACCCGTGCAGTACAACAGTTTTTTAACTGAAAGCCATTCGAAAAGCGATTACGGTAAAATCTTTTGAACAACAAAAGAAAGCGAAAGTCATTGTTTCGTCATGATTTTATCCCACTTTCCACTGTAATATGTACGTCATTTCAGCCAAAATATTGCATTTCCATATTCATTTCTGAGAACATATTCATTCAGTCACAGTTCAGGTAAAATATACTTGTGATGTAATATTTTAATGAAAATACGGTATCGTAGTTTTCTTTTGTTTCGAATTTAATTAACAAAGATTGATGTTTCAAATATAATGAACAAAAATTTATGTACATTATCTATAAATAAACTGTAAAAAATGAATACAGTACTTTGTTTTACATCGTCCTGTGCATACCATACCATGCATTTGGCTACTTTGGGCTTCCTATGATGAAGCAAGAGATCTGCCTGGCAACCGTACCGACACTCACAGCTGGTGGTGCGTTGGTGCATCGTTTCCATTGTTTACTGGAAGTTACTGGTAAATATTTTTCAACCTAACGAAACTATAACCCGTTTAGAGGTCGACCCCCACTTTTTTGCCAAATAATTTGGTCTTAAAAACTCGAACTACACACAGGTATAATTGCAAATAAGACATAAATGTTTTTAAAGGCAATAGTACGCGGATTTTTAATATTCACGGGTATCTGTTACCTAACCCCCGCGTATGTTAAGGGCCGACTGTTTATATATACAGTCTGCGCGGAATGTTAATCGCGATAGAGCCGAAGAACTAAGTTCACGCAAAAATAAGATCATATGTTGTGAAGCCTGTCCTGGGATGCGAGATGTCAAAACGCTTGGTTTGTTGGCAAGTGCTGACATTTGCCAACTGAGAACACGTCACGGCTTGTAGTCAGTGTGCCAATGGCAGCTGTGAGGGGAAGATATTTTGTGCGGGTTCCCGCGCCATGTGGCCATGTTTTGTCTAGTTTAAGGTGCATTAACCCGACATAGTGGCCATCAGAGATGTCCAGGAGGGTTACTACAAGAGTCGATATTGCAGCAGTGATTGCATTGTACAAAGTGAACCATGTACTGAGAGAAATATCGGCTCAGACTGGTGTGGCATTACGAGCTGTTCAAAATCTTGTCAAACGTTTCCGTGACCTTGGAGAGGAGAGTTACCAGCTCCATTACCTAAGTCTGGTAGGCCTAAATTATTGTCTCCACGGACACTTAAGGTTATTTCTCGACAAGTTCGGTCCAATCCCTCACTCACAGCACGTGAAGTGAAAGAGAGAAACACCCGTCTTTTGAGTCACGTCTCGTTACGTTGTGTTCAACAAGCCCTGCACGATGACCTGGGATTTAAGAGCTTTCGTGCCCGCCGTAAACCTCTGTTGACAAAGAGACAGAAGGAAAATAGAGTGAAATTTTGCAAGAAATATGAAGTGTGGGATTTAGAGACATGGAGGAGTGTATTATGGTCGGATGAGGCTACGTTTTCTGTGACTGGGAGTAATGGAAGGAGGGTGTACCGCCCCCCCCACTCAGACGCGCACCTCCCACAGTACACTGTTAAGCACCCTGCCTCGCTTATGATTTGGGCTTCCTTTACGTATTATGGTGTTGGTGAACTAGTAATCCTCCCTAAGAACCAGATGATGAATCAGTACAACTATCTTGAACTGCTCAGTGATTTCTTACCTGAATCATTTGATAAAGCTAAGGCAAGCCTTTTCATGCAGGACGGTGCCCCATGCCACACAGCTAAAAGTGTCATACAGTGGCTCAAAGACTGTGAGGTACCTTTCCTTAATGACTGGCCTGGCAGTAGCCCAGATCTTAACCCAACAGAAAATTTGTGGTCCATTGTTAAGCGTCGTCTGCGTGACGCTGACACATCATCAAACCCAAAGCTAGAGGCAGCCATCAAGGATACCTGGGCTAACTTGCCGCCTGACCTCTAGCAAAACCTTGCTGACAGTGTTCCTCGAAGGCTAAAAGACTGTCTGAAGCGGAGAGGAAACACTACAAAGTATTAATTGAAGTGGTAAGTTTTACTTGACTTTATTTATATAACATAATCGTAAATATCAATATTTTTTCAGCACACGAACTAACATTCCGCGTAGACTGTATGTGTGTGTATATATATATAAACAGTGACCCTCCGTTAACGAACTCAATCCGTTCCAGAAGGTCGTTCGTTAACCGAAAAGTTCGTTAACCGAAACCATTGTTTCAATGGGTTTTTGGGTAATTGGTTCCAGCTCACCGAAAATTTCCTAAATTCAACAAAAATGGTAGAAAAGTTCACTTACTTTGAGGTGTGGATGTAGAAGGCTCCTGGATGATGATGATGATGATGATGATGATGATGATGATGGGATTTAGAATGGGGGTGGAGGAGAAGGAAGAAGAGAAGGCATTGGGGTGGAAGAAGTCACCCCATGGCGCCATTTCACCCATAAAATTTTAGCTCTCTTGGTGTAACTCAAGATTATTTTCTTTAAATCAACACTGCACTGCATTATATATTGTCAATATGTAAAATAAATTTCAAAATGACCAATAATTTGCTTGGAAACACAAAAAAAAAGTGTTTAGTTGAAGAGAGTCTCAAGCAAGATATTACCTCCACTGAAAAGACACAAAGACTGACGCCTGTATGCTGTGTTGGCAGGCTGGATGGCGTGCCACAAACTAGTGACCTTACCTTCAATTATGTTCAATAATTGTTAAAATAACTAAAAAATTTAATATTAAACTTTAAGGTATTGAATAGTATAAACTTCTTGATATTTAATAAAATAGTAAGGAATTTAAGCCCTAGAACCGATTAATGTATTGGCGGACTGATACTAAAGCTGGTTGCCTGGTCAGTGCAAGCGAAAACATGTTGAGGTCGGTTACGTAAGAACTTCGTTAATCGAATTTTTTTCGTTAACGGAATTGAAGATCCTTATGGAAGGCAGTTCGTTAATCGAAATTACGTTAACCGAGGTGTTCGTTAAACGAGGGGTCACTGTATATATATATATATATATATATATATATATATATATATATATATATATATATATATATATATATATATATATATATATTTAGTCCATATAACATGATTTTGAACATATAATCAATCTACCTCAGCAAGGAATCGAACCCCACCTACTGGGTGTGACTAGGAAGCTTACCGGTTAGGACAAGGACACTAAAAGGTTCTAGACTTGGTTATATTTCACACAAAGCCTGTTCATCAAGCTGATGGCGCTGTGAACCTCATTGAAACTGCCTGTGTTTCTTATGTGGTGTCAGTAGCATTTTATGAATCAGTTGGATGAAGCGCGGTACATATATATAGTTCATTTTAGTCCATATAACACGCGATTTTGAACATATAATCAATCTACCTCACCAGCAAGGAATCGAACCCCTAATCTACTGGGTGTGACTAGGGAATCGCCATTGGCTAGGCCACGACACTAAAAGCAGTTCTAGACTCTGTTATATTTCACACAAAGCCCGTTCAACGAGCTGATGGCGCCTGAACTCAATGGGAAGCTGCCCGTGGCTCTTATGTGTGTCAGTAGCATTTACCGAATCCAACTGGTATGAAGCGCAGGTACATATATATACTTCATTTTTAGTCCATATACACGCGACTTTGAACATATAATCAACGACCTCACCAGCAAGGAACTTAACCCCTAATTTTACTGGTGTGATTAGGAACGCTATCGGGTTAGGCCACAAGGACACTAAAAAGCTTCGACTCTGTTATATTTCACACAAAGCCTGTTCAACGAGCTGATGGCGCCCGTGAACCTCAATGGGGAAACTGCCTCGCGTTCTTATGTGGTGTCAGTAGCATTTACCTAATTTAACTGTATGAAAACGCAGGTACATATATATATTTCATTTTAGTCCATATAACACGCGATTTTGAACATATAATCACGACTTACCAGCAAGGAATCGACCTCGACTCCAGGGTTTGTGACTAGGGAACGCTATGTTGTGCTACAAGGACACTAAATGCAGTTTTAGACTCTGTTATATTTCACACAAAGCCTGTTCAACGAGTTGATGGCCGTGAACCTCAATGGGAAATTGCCCGTGTTCTCTATGTGGTGTCAGTATATATATATATATATATATATATATATATATATATATAGTAACCTCACTTGTCCCAATTTCTGCTTTCTACGTTATCATGTGCCTGCCAGAACCCAGGATGCTCACATTCATGGTGGGTGTACCTTGCACGTGGTGAAGTATAATTTTTTTATTAGCTCATAAAATTCGCCTAGAATTATCGGCGAAATATAATTTACATTGCTGGAATTCTTACAAATTTGATGATCATTTTGAATATAAACATCATAGATTTTGCATTAGACATACAAATTTTAGATATAATGTTTACTCTGAGTAAATATATTATCTTTTATTACCAAAATTATATGACATTTATAGTCAAAATATTCCTGATCTTACAAAGGAATCCAGCAATGTCAATTATATTATCTACTTTAGTCTGATTCATTATTTATTACAAAAGGTAGTCTATTTATTCCCACATTTATCTAGTAAGGGACGGTTGGTGGGGGGTGGGGGAGAGAGGACCGACGACCGTACCTGGCATGCAGCCAGATATTTTTTTATTAACTGAAAGATTTTTATTTTAGCTCATAAATTCATACAAATTACCCAGCCAGAATATAATTTACATTGCTGGAATTCTTACAATTTGATGATCATTTTGAATATAAACATCATATATTTTTGCATTAAACATAAAATTTTAGATATAATGTTTTACTCTGGTAAATATGTTATCTTTCATAGACAAATGCCTAAACATTACTAAAACTTTTGCAAGACAGTCTAGCCCACCGCGATACAAGATATCTTAATAATTGCCATTCCACCAAAAATTTCTCTTTGTTCCTTCACAACTAAAACCTGGAGCGATCATTAACGGCGTTTTAAAAGCTCCTTTTGCTGTTAAACAAATATTGTCAGAAACTCCCCAACAACACAATTGATTACGCATTTATAAGTTCCTTGCAAGAATGTAATATGTTTACTTAGGCCAGACAGGTGAGATCTTGCAACTAAAATTAAACAACACAAATACAGTGTTGGGACAGGCGAGAATCAATACTCTGTTTATTCATTTTGAGGATAACAAAGCATTGGGTAACTGAGATAATGCCTCTCAATATTACCATGTAATTCAATTGATAGTAGGAACATCATAGAATCTAGTCTTATTAAACATACGAAGCATTCTTTATGAATTTGAGTAGCAGCATGTACAAGCTGGACAATTTTATATTAAGAAGATTTGTGACAGGTGAGGCCGGGTCACCTGACCATCTGACCTGACCTACCAAGCAATTTGTGTTCTGTTTAAGATTAGTAGGGTGTTACCTAATACCTGACCATTGTGAGCCTGGTCTGCTCACCCTCCTCTCATATATACACTTGATTTTTATTTCTCTCTCTAGTCTGTACTCCACCCCCTGAAGATGTAGAATTACATAGCGCTTAGGAACTACGTGTTTTCTTCTTTCCTTGTGGTTATCAGTATATATATATATATATATATATATATATATATATATATATATATATATATATATATATATATATATATATATATATATATATATATATATATATATATATATATATATATATATATATATATATATATATATATATATATATATATATATATATATATATATATATATATATATATATATATTCTGCACGGATTGGCAGATCGTGTGCTGAAAAAATATGCATATTTACGATTATGTTATAGAAATAAAGTCAAGTAACACTTACCACTTCAATTAATACTTTGTAGTGTTTCCTCTGCGCTTAGACAGTCTTTTGTGTAGGGCACTGTGGCAGGTTTTGCCAGGGTGTGGTGACAAGTTGGCCCAAGAGGTATCATGATGGCTGCCTCTAGCTAGGAATGATGATGTGTCAGCGTCACTGAACTGACACACTTAACAATGGACCACAAATTTTCTATTGGGTTAAGATCTGGAGCTGCTACCAGGTACAGTCGTGGAAGGTACCTCACAGTCTTTGAGCCACTGTATGACACTTTTAGCAGTGTGGCATGAATTTAGATCCTGCATGAAAAGGCTTTGCCTTAGCTTTTTTATCAAATGATTGAATTGAAATCACTGAGCAGTTCAAAATGGTTGTACTGATTCATCATCTAGTTCTTAGGAGGTTGCAATTATAACACCATAATACATAAAGGGAAATGTTAAACCATAAGGAGGCAGGGTGCTGAATAGCCTTTACAGTGTACTGTGGGAGGTACTGCGATCTGTGAGTGGGCGGGGTTACACCACTCCCTCCATTACTATAGTGCAATGTAGCCTCAACCGACCATAATATACTTCTCATCTCTAATCCCACACTTCATATTTCTTGCAAATGTCACTCCTATTTTCCTTCTGTCCGCCGTCAACAGTTTAATGAACCTGAAGGCTCTTAAATCCCAGGTCATCGTTCGGGGCTTGTTGAGCCTAGCATGCTTGAGGCGTGACTCTCAGAAAACCGAGGGGTTTCTCTCTTTCACTTCACGTGCTGTGATGAGGTTCGCAGACCCGAACTTAATAGAAATAACTTTAAGTGTCGTGGAAACAATAATTTAGGCCTACCAGACTTAGGTAATGGAGCTGGTAACTCTCTCTCCAGGGTCCACGGAAACGTTTGACAAGATTTTGAACAACTCGTAATGCCACACAGTCTGAGCCGATATTTCTCTCAGTACATGGTTACGCTTTGTACAATGCAATCACTGCTGAAATATAAGTCTCTTATGACCAACCCTCTGGACATCTCTGATGGCCACTATGTCGGAATTAATGCACCTTGAACTAGACAAAACACGGCCATAGGCGGGGAACCTACTGTCGTCTTCCCCTCACAGTTGCAGAAGGCGCACTGACTACAAACCGTGATGTGTGCTCCAGTTGCCAAATGTCACCCTTGCCAACAAACCAAGGGTTTTGACATCTCGCATCCCAGGACAGCCTTCACGACATATGATGTAACATAGAACTTAGTTAGATTTGGCCTAATGCGATTTAATATTCACGTGCAGAATGTATATATATGTATATGTATATGTATATATATATGTATATATATATGTATATATATGTATATGTATATATATATATATATATATATATATATATATATATATATATATATATATATATATATATATATACATATACATATACATATACATATACATATACATATACATATACATATATATATATATATATATGTATATATATATATATATATATATACAGTGACCTAGGTTTAGCGAACACTGGTTGTAAATTTTAGATTAACGAACTGCCTTCCATAAGGATCTTCAGGTCGGTTAACGAAAAAAATTAAACAACGAACTTCTTACGAACCGACCTCAACATGTTTAAAACTTGCACTGACAGGCAACCAGCTTTAGTATCAGTCATAATACATTAATCGGTTCTAGGGCTTAGAATTACTATTTTGTAAATATCAAAGTTTATACTATTCAATAATTTTAAAAAGTTTAATATTCAATTTTTAGTCATTTAACAATTGTTGAACAAAATTGAAAGGTAAAGTGACTAATTTGTCTGGCGGCATCAGCCTCTTTACACAGCAAACAGGCGTCAGTCTCTCTCTGTTTTTTTTCACTGGAGGTAACTTCTTGCTTGAGAGACTCTCTTCAACTAAACGCTTTTTCTGTGTTTCCAAGCAAATTATTGGTCATTTTGAAATATATTTTATATATTGACAATATATATGCAGTGCAGCGTTGATTTAAAAGAAAATAATCTTGAATTAAACCAGAGGCTAATTTTATAGGTGAAATGGCACCATGGGGTGACTTCTCTTCCACCCAATACCTTCTCTTCTTCCTTCTCCTCCACCCCCCACTTCTAAATCCCATCATCATCATCATCATCAGGAGCCCGACATATGATCTTATTTTATGAACTTAGTTCGTCTTATTATGCATTTAATATCTGCAGAATGTATATGTATATGTATATACATATATATATACATATACATATACATATACATATACATATATATACATATATATACATATATATATATATATATATATATATATATATATATATATATATATATATATATATATATATATATATATATATATATATATATATATATATATATATATATATATATATATATATATTTTCTTTCAGTGAAGACGAGCCCGGGATGCCGCAACGTCATTCACTGAGTGACTTGAAAGCAGAGGATATTAGTCAGTAAAGATCTAGCGACTTCATAATAAAAGACGCACTGTGGTCGCCATGATGCTGACCAGAGATCGTATAAGAAATTGTCCCAAACACAATAATTGAGAGACATAAACAAAATAAAAGTCACTATTTCCTCACTGTGCTAAGATGTATAAATACTGTATGTAAAATCCTCGTGGCACTTAGTATTTCAGCTATTACAACACAAATTCGCGGAGCCTTCTTTGTGTGTATTTACAGCTGATTCGCCAGGCAAGAAAATGACGGTGGCAGTACGTATGATGGGAGGTGAAGGAGGGGGTTTTGAGAATTGCAATTAAATGCCAGGTAGCGACGTGTCCTCCTAATATTACTTATTAAGTAATTATTTGATGTCTTAATTACCTGTATGTTGGCCTGGCGAGTTATTGCTAGGCATTAACATACCTAGGTATAAGCTAGGCATCGCATTCTGGATTAAACAAAAACAAATAAACAATGTACAGTAATACCCCGATTTACGCGGTCAATTGAACCCGCGGAGCAGCACGTAAAACGAGAAACGCATAAATGTTATAACAGAACATATGGGATTAATTGAAATAGAGAGTGGACCGACTCCCAAACTTCACTTTTTCAGACACAATACCTACGTTGTAGTAAAAATAACATCTTAATTTTATGATGGTATGCACACACAATTAATAATTAAGAGAAATATCAATAATATTAGGTTTTTTAACACTTACATTAGTAGAAAAGATGGCTGGGCACACAGGGATGGGGGATTGGTTCCGAGGCAGAGGGCAGATTATTGGCCCTCACCTGTATCACTTGTATCAACTGTGTCACTATCCACCACAGAGGCTTGCAGGGCCTCTTTGTCAAACCCCTCAAAGTCCATATAAGTCCATATCCTCACTATCACTGACTTGGGCCAGCTGTGGTGGGTGGCGGGTGAAGAACTCGGTAATGTTTTGATGACTGGGCGACCTTGTGCGCACCCTGCTCGCGCCGCTTCCTGCTTATATGAGTAGATGCATCCCGTAAATTGGGCATTCCGGTTCTGGCGGGGTACCGCGTAAATGTGGAAACTGGTAAACGAGAACCGCATAAACCGAGGTATTACTGTACAGTATTGTACAATATTGTACTATCTTAAATGAGTCACAGAATGAGTAAGAGAGACAGTGTCGGTGAGATGCAGTGGGTTGGAGGAAGGGAGGAAGGTGAAATTATGATTTAGGTGGTGATAATGGAGGTAATGGTGGTGATCATGGAGCTGGTGGTGAGAAAGCAGAAAGGTGGAGGTGACTTACCTTCCATAATAGTAGAATATTCTTTCGTTAATCGGCAAATGGGTAGTAAAAACTTGCTTTCATTATAGTGTGGAATCGTTTAAAGGATTAACGTTCAATGGGAACTTCCTGTAGTTCTTTCTTCACTAGTGACTCTTGAAGTATGTCTGGCAGCTCTGTGTTTTGTTATGGGTTGTATAGTAAAGAAAACAGAGGCTTATGGGTGCTCAGAGGCCACCATAGCGTTTGATGTACACTCACACCAAAAAGTATCGGTGCAGGGTGAGATCGACAACTTCCGAAACGATACGTATACACTGTGATATGTTGGGAAGGTTGGTAAGTGTATCCTCATAACCCCTCCACTAGGTGTTGCCATATGGCTGACAATCAGGGTGTTTGTTTCCTCTTTTCGGATTGTTGCTTTGTGTCGACTGAATGATGAGCGAGGGTTCGGTCTCTGTGAACATGGGTATAAATCAGAGGCAATATGAAGGAGTAGAGATCTACACATGCCAGACAACATGGAAACCTCAGAGGAAACACGAAGAGCTATTATTGCCCTTCATAATGAAGGGTTCAACGTCACAGATATTAACCGGCGGGTTGGTGTCTACAGGAACACAGCTGCACGATGGATTCGGCGATACCTCGAAACTGGTGCTACAGACGACAGGTCTCGGAGTGGCCGTCCACGCTGCACCACCCCTCAGGATGATCAGGTTGAGTGGTTTATTTGGTAGCATAAATTAATGTGGCAATATTCACAAGGAGCTCCTCATATTTCATACTGTCTATTTATCACTTCCAAACCTTATTTATAACGGTTTGTTTCACTTGACCAGGGCTGCCAACATACAGCTGGAACAACTCGCCTTTCCCAATACCTATTGTCACTGGTTTCAAATTGTTCACACTACAGTATGCACCGATACTTTTTGTTGTGAGTGTACATTAAGTTCAGTTATAGGCAGAAAATGACCATAAGTCGTTAGTGAATCTGGCTCCTGGAACTAACTTATTGTTTTATTCGGGGAATTTTGAATGTCACCCTTGTTAAAAATTCACTCATTATGCCACAACAAACCTGTCTGTGCCAGATGATAGATGATAAAACATGAAAACCAAACATAAGTACAGTACATCAAATTTTCTGTGGGAGGAAATAGTGAATGTAATAGTGAATTTCATATCCCTGTGTGGCTCATTCTAAAACAATCACTAAAGTTTATGACCATTGGCAAAAGGATTCAAAATATATTGCCTAGGACAAGGCCCAACTCTATTATATAAAAAAAAAAAAAAAAAAAAAAAAAATGGACCTGGAGTACTGAACAATATACAAAATGTAAGACAAATATTTACCAAACTCTGCAATAAAAAGCCTGTTTTAAAAAAATGGGGATGATCCTTAATCCTTGCAGTTATAACCAATTGTTGTCAACGTTAGCCAGGAATTAAGGTAAAAAACTTCGGTTGGATTTTAACTCACTAACATGACAGAGAAGCCATTTTGGTGTAGTGAGTGGTGGTTGAATTGCCCTCCTGAGGGAAGGGGCAATGTGCTATTTTCATTTATTTCAGGTTGGTGATGCAAGGGACAATTGATATCCAACCAGATTAATAAATACAACCCATGCTGGCAGAGGAAAGGCCCTGTCTAGGAACACAAGAACTCCCTCAGAAGTTCCCTATAAGACAAGAGATGCATATCTTAATGGTAAGATCCAGAAAATGATGTCTAGGGACAAAAAGTGTATTGCTAAAGGGCTAGAGATTTACAAATATCTTTATTTTTTTATTAACATTAGGTACTTTTCCAATTTCTATTAAAATTTTCATATCAGTGAAAACTTCCTGCAAGTCACATTAGCAGAGTTGCACTAACTTCTGTGAAACAGTATTTCTTTTTAGTTTAATTCTAATCTTATCCCATTTCTAAAACTTAAGTTCACTACTGGGAGTCGACAATTTCATCTTCTAAGTTTTCAATTTGCTGTATTACCTCCTCTTTCTTTTTCACCTTTTCTAGTTGCTCAGGTTCTGGATTCTTGAGGTCACCACTTGCGATTTGCTTCTCGAGCTTCTCAATATCACGTAACTTTTTCTTGAGGTTTCGTAACCGTTTTGTCGGATCAGAAGCAACTGGCTGCATCCCTCCTGAGATGTAAAGAATAAAAAAAATTGTTGGACAATGTTATAACACTATATTGAGATGATATAGACATATTAAACGTACTGTGTTCTTAAAGTGTGGGACTATGTCAGTGAACTTTTCTTAAGAAAAGAAAAGAGATTACATGCACTTAAGAAAATGTATGATGATATGACAATGAATGTTTCACTATTAATTCAATATTGCAAACAAATTAAAAGCTGTATACTGTACATATACAGTATACTCTTAATTTAATGGAATTCAATATAACTACAGTACGAGTATACAGTGACATCCCCGTTAGCCGGAACAATTGGTGCAGAGCACTTCTGGGGATGAGAGATTTTCGGCTAACCAGGAGACTTTTCAAACCTGGAAAAATCCCCCATCTCCAAAAATATTTCCAGTTACTGGAAATACTTTCCGAGTGTCTAAACTATGCATCTTGCACAGACAAACACTAGCCCTCATCCTCAGAATGTTTCTATGTGCTGGGGAGTTTTCCAAGAGTCTAAACTACCAAAGTCTGTAAAAGCAGCTCTAATTAAGTTAGAAACTCCATTTGTTAACTAAAATAATCCAGAATACTGTCGGTATCTTAACCCTTAGGCCCCTGGTGACGTTCCAGAACGTCTGACCAATGTGCCCCAGGTGACGTTCCAGAACGCGCGCTTATTCCCTCCACTCTTTAAATACCCAGTGCAGGTTATCAGGTTCCAGTGTGACTATTTGCCTCTCACACCACACACTCAGCCACAGGGAAGCTTCCTGAACATAATTACTTACTTTTGTTTGTTTCATTTTCATTGTATGTTTACAGGTATTTTATCATGTAGTATCAAAGTAATGTTGCTAAAAGTAGTGTAATTGTATTGTAAGTTAGTAATAAATGTATTTATTTGTGGAATTATTATTATTTTATGCATTACTTGCCCTACCAAACCAAAGTCAGCCAGGCAGACTGGTGACTGACTGGTGAGTGTTGCTAAGCACTTTTTTTATGAAAAATTATGCAAATAAAATATTCTAAATAAGTTATTTATAGCAAATAAGTACTGTATTAAGATCAGTAAATATATGCATCATTGGCCATCTCGGACACAAAGGCGAGCTAAAAATAGCTGCTAAGTGCGTAAGGACCACGAGGATCAGCTGTCAAACCAACAGTCTCCTTATCTCCACCCCCCGCTCCCTCTTCCCTCCCTCCGCACGGCCAGGGAAGTTTCTAGAGGGTCAATATATAGTTTTTCTTAAAAAAAAATTATTGTTTATAATTTTAAAAGGTTAAAAGCTATTTTCGGAAAAGTTGATTTTTCTCGATTTACCCCCACTCAGGGGGGTACTGCCACCAGCATTCTAACCCGGGGCTTAGGGGTTAAAGTTTGGTTAAGTAAATATATTTAAAACCTAAAAATCTATATGATATGGTTGTGAATGAAGCTGTGTGTTACAGCAAAGACTGATGTTTTCCACTCCCATAGAGCTGTGGGGGATTAGTGGGTCTCATGTAACTGACCTGACCTGACACAATGTCAGGTGGAGGTAGGGTGGGGGATTAGTGGTCTCATATTATTGACCTTCTGAGACAATATCAGGTAACCCATTGCTGGGTGACCTGACATTGTATCAGGACCTGAAGATGTCTTGAATAAACATGAAAGCTAAAATACTCGATTTCCTCACCATGATAAGATGTATAAATACAGGTTGTACCTCTCTAGTCCGGGATTCTGTGGTCCAGAAACTCCCGTGGTCCAGAACGATTTTAGTTTGCCCAATAGGTAGATAGGCAGCTTATTTATTTTTATTTTTTTTAACTTATCTGAATTATTATTATTATTATTACAGGAGTATAAGTTTTTGCCCCTCAGGCCCCAATGTGGGTCAGTGACCTATGCCCGGGTGGGCTAATCCCTGTAAAAAAAAACAACAACAATGCCACGGGAAATTAAGGTTTGTTTACATCCGGCAGTTCGGCTGCTCTCTCTCTGCTTGTCTATACAGAGTACAATATTTAACCATTCAATATATATGAGCAGTACATAAGTGTTGCTTTCATATTCTTATGTGGAGTAATGACGATATGTTTTCACATGTGCGCACTTACATACGCGCAGTCTCACTTTTTTTTTTACCATTAATGGTTAGCTACTTATATTGTTCCATTTATTAACATTAAATAACATTACTTCAAACAACCATATTAATTTTTTTTACATTAATTTTACTACAGCTACAATGAGGGTCTTATTTTCTTCAGTTTTATATGTAGAACCAATCAGTCACTGGTTTTGTAAGCTTTAACAAAAACAATGCTGGCAGCCGTTTCGTCTCCTCGTGTGTTTTAATATTCCACGTATTATTAATAGATTGTACAGTGGGGTATGCTATAACGAACGGATCCTAGTACGAATATTCCTATAACGAACGGTTTTACCTATAAAATTGAGAATGCTATAACGAACGAAACTCCTACAACGAACATTATTTAAAAAAAAAAAAAATTTTTTTTTTTTTTTTTTACTAATTTATTGTTTTTTTATTACAAGTATTAATGATATTCTTTATTTCAGGGGTTTAGATGCATATTTATGCATATTTATGCACTTTTTTACAATTTTTACAATTTTATATTATACAGTCAACCCTCACCTTACGCGGTCCCACATTCCGCGTTTCCACATTAACTCGGTGCCTTGCCAGAACCTAACGTGCTCACATTACGCGGTGCGTGAACCCCATTACGCGGACAGTGTCTGGCGCAACGCTATTTTTAGATTCGCCCCACCCGCCTGCCTGCCTGTGCTCCTCGCTTCTCCTTCCTCCTCCCTCCGCTTGGGCAAGCCGCGCGGTAAGGTTGGCAAGTGTGTGTCTTTGTTGCGTTATCACTGACGTCATATGACGTATCGGACTGTGATTGGCCATGCATCCCTACCCCCCTCTGCTGCTAGCTGTAATTGGCTTAAAGTATTATGACGTGTCCACCCGGGGGGGGGAGGGAGGGAGGAAAGATGATCCTTGACCTTGCCGCGCCAGTTTCATCCCTCCACGCCAGACCGTGTAAACGTGCATCCATTGTTCTCTAAAATGGCTTCCGCCGGACCACCACCCCCAGAGAGAAACCTTTCCTTACCTGGACCCAGCGGCACTAAGCCAAAGAAGACACGACATTCCTTAAGCTACGAGGTGAAGTATACCATCATCCAAGAGTTGGAGAAAGGAACAAGGCAGGTTGATTTGGCGCGCCAGCATGGTGTGAATGAATCTACGATTCGAACAATAAAGAAGGATGCAGCCAAGATAAAGGAGCACATGAAGATCACAAAGTCTACAGGTGCTTCTATGATCAAGTATTTTCACAACCAGGTGCTTCTCAAGACAGAAAAATTAATTGTGAGGTACTTGGTGCGTCAGGTGTTTAACATGGACGAATCTGGTCTTTTCTGGAAAAAGCTACCTTCCAAGTCCTTTGTTGTAAAGAATGCCAGCAAGATTCGGGGCCGGAAGATGCAGAAGGAACGCATCACCGTCCTGTTTACCACCAATGCCTCCGGTACCAGTAAGCTCAAGTTATCGGTGATCCACACAGCACGCAAGCCGCACGCCTACAAAACCATGGGCATGACCAAGCTAAATGTCCACTGGCTGACCGCACGTAAGGCGTGGATGTTCTCTACACTGTCCCTCTCCTGGTTTGATGACTGTTTTGTTCCCGATGTAAAGAAATTCTGTGAGCGACAGAATGTGCCATTCAAGATTTTGTTGCTGCTGGACAACGCACCAGGACACTCGACCCTACTGTTAGATCGTCACCCCAACGTAAAAGTGGTCTTCCTTCCTCCCAACACTACGTCTATATTACAACCCATGGACCAAGAGTTAATCTGTAATGTAAAAGCTGCATTCTCTACGAAAAAATTCAAACTCCTGAACGACTACACCAACACCAGGGAAGAGTTGCACAACCTGAGTGACACCACCACCGATAGCAAGAGCGAAGAAGATGAGGATCAACAGTTGGCACAGCAAAAAATACTGTTCAAACAATTCTGGAGAGTATTTAACATCAAGAAAGCTGTGGACTTCTTGGTGGAGTCATGGGATCAGCTGTCTATTGCTACAATTCGTCACGCATGGAGACATGTGTTGCATGGAATACCAGGTGAGAGGAGGAGTCAATCTGTGACTGGTGAGGTTCAGACTGTTGCAGTAGCAGTGGACCTTGCCAGAGAAGCTGCGCAGACTGTTACAATTCCAGGCTTCTCCGAGACCACCAATGACGACATCCTGGAGGTGATAAGGGATCCTGATATGACTACCGACGAGATGGTAGATGATGATGATGACGACGTCAGTGAAGAGGCAGGTGGTGCGTCATCCCAAGAAGAACAACACTTATCCCATAGTAATGTTAGGGGTGCCATCGAGTGTATCGAGAGAGCCAAACTCCTCCTTTCCGACGACCCTGACGCAAACAGGTATGAAATCTTCACTACCCAGCTGTTGCAGACTATACAGCCCTACATCAAGGTGTATCACGACAACATCAACACCAGCCGTCAGCAAAGCATAACAGATTTCTTCGCCCGCAACCCACCACAGCCAGCCCAAGCCAGTGATAGTGACAGTGAAGATGACTTTGAGGGATTTGTCAGGGAAGCCCTGACAACTGTAAGTGACAGTGATGGTGATTCACCTAGTAATGGTGATTCACCTGAGGGCCAGTAATCTGCCCTCTGCCTCGGAACCAGCCTCCATCCCCGTATGCCGACCCATCTCTTCTACTAACGTAAGTGTTCCACATAACTTTTAGTTTTCCTAACCTAACCTTTATTTTTCCTATGTTAACCTTTATTTTTCCTAACCTAACCTCTTCTATATTACTTGTTTTTTCATACCATTATAAAGTTAAGATAAAATTTTTACTACAACAAAGTTGTATGTCATCAAAAAGTGGAGTTTGGGGGTCGGCCCGGACTCTATTTCAATTAATCCCATATGCTATGTTATTCACTTTACGCGTTCCTCACTTTCCGCGGGACCCTGCGGGTTACATTAACCGCGCAAAGTGAGGGTTGACTGTATTTTTCAGTGTTAAGTGGTTGTATTTGGGGGCCTGGAACGGATTAATCCTATAACGAACAAGGTTCTAGAACCAATTAGATTCGTTATAGCATACCCCACTGTATTGTTCATTTTGCACACACAAACATTAATTCAATAAAAACCAATTCAGAAACATTAATTAAAATATATATGAACATTAAATAAGTGTTGCTTTCATATTCTTATGTAAAGTAATGACGATATATTTTCACGTGTGCGCACTTACATACGCGATCTCTCTTTTTTTTTTACCACTATCGTTAGATACTTCTTTTGTTCCATTTATTAACATGACAGTAGTACCCCGATTTACGCGGTCAATTGAACCCACTGGGTACCCGCGGAAAGTGAAAACCGCGTAAAGTGAACGACAGAACATATGGGATTAATTCCAATAGAGACTGGCCCGACCCCCAAACTCCACTTTTTCCGACACAATACCTATGTTGAAGTAAAAATAACATCTTAATTTTATGATGGTATGCACACACAATTAATATTTAAGAGAAATACAGTCGCCAGGTTAATGTCCATTCAAATAATGGACTCAACTCCCTCCCCACCCCCCCTCTTCCCAGCTCACTGGCTCCTACCTCTTTGAGAAATGTTTGGGTGAAAACACTAGATTTTAATGTTTAGTAATAAATAATACCTCAGACTAAAGTTAGGATAACATAATTGACATTTCTGGATTCCTTGCAGGTCAGGGAATATTTTGAATGTAAACTTCATATATTTTGCACAAAAGATAAAATATTTGCTTTGTGTAAACCAAATTATTACATTAGATCTAAAATTTGTATGTCTAATGCAAAATCCATGATGCTCATATTCAAAATGATCATCATATTGTAAGAATTCCAGCAATGTAAATTATATTCTGGCCGAGTAATTTGTATGAATTTTATGAGCTAAAACAAATATCTTCAGTTAATAAAAAATAAAATATTCTTCACGACACTATCTGTCAATCAAAGTACCCCACCTTGCCTCCCCCTCCTCCTCACACTCACTCCAGCTGGGTCGGTCGGTCCCAACCTTCCCCCCCACCCCCCACCTTCCCTCCCTACCAGAGAAATGTTTGGGAGAAAACAGTATCTTTACATTTTTAGTAATAAATAATAACTCAAACTAAAGTTAGGATAATATAATTGACATTTCTGGATTCCTTGCAGGTCAGGGAATATTTTGAATGTAAACTTCATATATTTTGCACAAACGATAAAATATTTGCTTTGTGTTAACCAAATTATTACATTAGATCTAAAATTTGTATGTCTAATGCAAAATCCATGATGTTTATATTCAAAATGATCATCATATTGTAAGAATTCCAGCAATGTAAATTATATTCTGGCCGGGTAATTTGCATGAATTTTATGAGCTAAATAAAAAATTATACTTCACCCGCGTATATGAGTAGATGCACCGCGGAAAGTGAAAGTCCGGTTCTGGCGAGGTACCACGTAAATGAGAAATCGCGGAAAGTGAAACCGCGTAAAGCGGGGTAATACTGTACTTAAAACAACCATATTAATTTTACTACAGCTACAAACAGGGTCTTATTTTCTTTAGTTTTATATGTAGAACCAGTCAGTCACTGGTTTTTAATCAACGAAAACAATGCTGTCTCATTTCCTCGTGTTTTAATATTCTACGTATTATAAATGAATTGTATTGCTCATTTTGCACACATAAACATTAATTCAATCAAAAAGACTTTCAGTAATAAAAAACAATGAATCCTTTGTACATAAGAGAAATGACGCTGTTTGCACGATTGTGCACGTCGTCTGAACGTTGGAGGGCCGTTCAAACCCGTCGAAATTCGAGTTTCCGCCGTCAAAATTTTTAATTGTGTTCAAATAAAAAACGTCGAATTAAAAACTCGCGAAATTTGAGAAGCTACTGAATGACATTTAACCCTTCAATATGTCTTCAAAGAGACCATGAAGCAGAGAAAGTGGTGCTAGTGCTTCCAAGCATAAGCACAAGTCACTATCTATCCAGGAAAAGGGTGAATTTCCATGGTCCGGCACAGGTCGGGTCCCGAGGTTGCCGGACTAGAGAGGTACAACCTGTACCCAAAGTAAAATCCTCGAGGCACTTAATATTTCAGCTATTACGACACAAATTAGCGGAGCTTTCCTTGTGAGCGTTTACAGCTGATTCGCCAGGCAAAAAGATAACGGTAGCAACACGTGTGATAAAGGTGCGGGAGGAGGTTTTGAGAATTGCAATTAAATGCCAGGTAGTAATGTGTCCTCCTAATATTATGTATTTAAGCAATTATTAGATGTTTTAATTGCTTGTATGTTGGCCTGGTGAGTTAATGCTAGGCATTTACATACCTAGGTATAAAGCTAGATGTCGCATTCTGGACTTTATCATAAAAACCGTTTTTTTTTAGAAAAAAAAAACTTTTTTTTTTATAGATACACTTATCCCATTATGTCCCTTCAACATTACATGACAAAACGTGAGAAAGAAGAAAGGTATGGGTGTTTAGAGAGATGGAGTGGAAGGGAGTGGTAACATGCACCAGTGTTCCCCAGCACTAGGCTTCTCAAAAGCTAATCTTTTAATTCACCACCGCGCAGTTAACCACGCATAAAGTAATGTCATACAATATAGGGGTGTGGGTGGTGTTAGGGTGTCTGGGTGTGATGCTGTGATATTAAATAACAAATAAGCATTATTGTATCGTCAATGACAGTTGTTTAAAGAATAGCAGCATACAGTCGACCCTCGTTAATTCGGACCCCTTTAATCCTGATTTTGGATAATTCGGACAAAATCTGAACGAACCTTTTTTTTTTTTTTTTTAGATTTGTAGGAATATTACCTACGCGGACCTTAGGCTAAAATGCTGGTCCACCCAATGCTGGGATAAAACACCAGCATCTTTTTGGTTAAATGTAACATCTCCACCACTAGTGTGGGGGGGGGGATGCAACTTTTAGTTTCACACATGAAAAATATTTACCATTTACTGCCAGTAAACAATGGAAACGTAAAATATGTACCAATTAGTAATGAAAAGTTGTGCAGCAAATGAAGCTCACCAACTTACAATAGGCTAAATTACCTTACAACGTGTTTTCGGTAGTCTATGTTGAAGTTATGAGCACAGGCTAACTTATCATATCATATACGGTATCACAGTTCTTATTGATCTACAAGAAATACCGGTAATAAAAACCTTTTCGATATTTCACACTTAATATAATACCCGGTAATCTACTTCAATCTCCTATTGTTTAAAAGGACGCATGACGCACCACCAGCTGTTGAGTATCAATCAGCTAGATGGTACACGTATTTTTTAATCATTTTCAGTTAAAAAACTGTTACATCACATGTATATTTTACCTTAACTGTGCCTGAATGAATATATTCTCGGAAATAAATAGTAGTTTTGCTGAAACGTGATGTATTTTAATGTAAAATAGGATAAAATACATGACGAAAACAAAAGATTTTACCTAACCTTCCGATGTTCAAGAGAAGTTACTCGTTTTTTTAATAGTTTTTGGTTAAAATACTGTTATATTACAATGGTATTCTAGTCATACTGTGCTTGATATAATGCATTCACAGAAATGTAATATTTTTGCTGAAATGACGTTCGTATTACAGTGGAAAGTGGGATAAAATCGTGACGAAAACAATGACTTTCGCTTTCTTTCGTTCAAAAGATGTTACCGTAATCGCTTTTTGAATGGTTTTCAGTTAAAAACTGTTGTATTACAATAATATTCTATCCTAATTGACTTGAATAAATACTATGAAACCATATTTCTGAATATATTCATTAAAATCCATCAAAATCATTTTCCTTGTCATCGTCTGCAGCACCAAACAGCTTCTCCCAGTCCACTCCTTGAACAGGGCTAGAGGGTACAACCGGTACATGTTTTTTTAATCGTTTTCAGTTAAAAAACTGTTACATGACAAGTATATTTTACCTAAACTGCGCCTGAATGAATATATTCTCGGAAATAAATAGTAGTTTTGCTGAAACGTGATGTATTTCAATGTAAAATAGGATAAAATACATGACGAAGACAAAAGACTTCACCTAAGCTTCCGATGTTTTTGAGATGTTACTCGTTTTTTTAATAGTTTTCAGTTAAAATACTTTTATATTACAATGATATTCTATTCATACTGTGCTTGATATAATACTGTACATTAGGGGGCAGTGAAATTTTGCTCAAAGCTGCACTCTTCAGGCATTGTTCCTGATACATATCTAAGACTCCATGCCAAATTTGAAGCTGATATGTCGAGGTTTAGTCTGCCGCATTTTCTACTGAAATTTTTAAATTCACCTACAGTACTAGCCAAACAGCCGCTGTGGCGGTGCAATGTTCTGTTCAGTGTTTATCAACTTTTTTTTCATATCTCTTATTTCATTTAAGTTGTCTTGTTGCAGATGAGTATGGTGCTATGTCTATATTGATTATCAGCCTTTTCTCATTTCATTTCTCAATGTTGTGTTACTGCACTGTAATGTAGGGGAGACCTGGGTAAGTTGGCGCACTTGAAATTATTCAAATAGTTACCGTTAAGCAGTTCACACCGCAGGATCACCACGTGCTTCCTCAGTCACCCATAAGCAGTCATTCTGAGACGCTGCACGTCTTGATTAGAGTGGGGGAAAATTGATTTTGATGCTGGAAAGTAAATTTTATTCTCTTATAAGGTTTGCTGTAACATGTGTGAGGTTATAGACAAGTACTGTAGTATCCAATTTAGCCATAATTCAACTTAGCGCTTAAGGATTGTTTATCCATGAAACAGTTCATGTTAGGCTTCTTGATATATACCAAAATAATTTATTTATGATCACTGGTACGGCTGGGACAAGTTGGCTCAACAAAAATGGGGCAAGTTGGCGGCACAGTACTAGTTACATACTTTCCATTTTCATTTATTTGAATTAGGCTACATTATATTTCTGATTAACTAATTTTGGCGTTATTTACTAATGCACAAGAAGCCTTTTGATGATGTGTTTTCAGAAATTGCTCTAATAACTAACTTTTTCTTTTTCTTTTCAGGTGATCTGATCAATTTGCTATCAAGATGGCTACTGTATTAACGAGGGCAGCCACAGATCATGCATTGTTTGGCTCTGCAAGTGTTCTTCCAGTGGACAAACTTCCCTCAAAAGGCGAGATGTTAAAAAACTGCTGGCGATATAAATGTGATGACGGAAAGTTTGCAGATGTCTCAATGATTATAAAGATGGCCGCCCAGGACTGTTCAGAAATATGGGAAAAAGCAATTGGAGATAGGCAGAATGTTCCTCTTCTTAGCCAAAAAACTATTGAGGAAAGGTTGAGAAAATTGTACAGTAGAGGAATTGAACTAAATAAGAACAAGAATGTAGGCAAAAAAGCTGGATTTCAGGTAGAAATGAAAGAGTTGTTTGATATCTGTAGCTGTTATTGTCCCCTTGCCTCCTGTCAGGATGTGAGGTGCATAGTTAAGGAGTGTGATGGATATCACCTGGCATGTAATTGTGTTATAAAAGTTCCCAAACGTGAGGTGCAGTTTCTCCTTGACCAGCGAGGTGATAGGAAGATGAAGATTGCAGGGGTTGACATGAAAGTGACGAAGATGTGGGACAGAGTGACGGCAAGAGAGAAGCATGATGCGGACAGAGTTAGGAGACAGCTTGAGCAAAAACATAGATATCTGGTAGCTGGAGATATTCCTTATGTTGAGGATAATTCAGATGATTCAAGAGATATTCCTCTCGTCAATACTGATGCTGATTTTGTCCCTGATCCAAGGGCTCTGACAGACACCAGTTCACAGAACCGGACAAGACTCCCTACACTGGCTGCCGCTTGTGACCGATACTTGATTAGTGATTATGCTGGAGCTGCCATTGCTACTGCCACCTTAACTGACTATGGCATTATCACAAAGGATGACAAGAGTCAGGTTATTGGACCACATAAGCTGCGGGATGCGAGACAAAAATACCGATTTACGAGGCAAGAAATTGAGATGGCTAGTTTAGATAATTTGACGTCACTCTATTTTGATGGTAAGAAGACCGCCACTCGTGTGATGATAAAGAATGAGAAGACCGAGAAATGGATGATGGTGAAAGATCATTATGTCATCATGGTTGAGCCTGGCAATGAATATCTCACACATGTGACTCCCAAGACTGGACACGGAAAGCAGATTGCCAAAACTATTCACGAGTTTCTGGTGGAGAAAAATCTAACCCAGCAGCCCATTGTGTGTGTTGGTTGTGATGGAACCAATGTAAATGTAGGATCAGAAAATGGAGTCATTCATCATCTTGAAATGTTACTTGGTCACCCGCTCCATTATTTCATATGTCAGCTTCACGGAAATGAGCTGCCTTTCCGCGCAGTTTTTTATCACTATGATGGTAAACCAAGTGGTCCTGAGCATTGGCGTGGTCCCATTGGAAAGCAGATCAAGGAGTCTTTGTCTGAGCTTCCAGTTGTCGCCTTCCAGCCAGTCAGTTTCCCTGTGTTTAATGATGAAGTGGAGAAAGATCTGTCCTGGGATCAGAAATACCTGTATAGGATTTGTAAAGGAGTTATCACAGGTGTTGTTGAAGATGACTTGGCTGCTATTGAGCCAGGTCCTCCCTGTGTGTCAAGGTGGAACACCTTATGGAGTAGAATCCTCAGGCTGTATGTAGCAACATCAAGACCCAGCCATGAGTTGAAAAGAATTGTCATTACAATAATAAAGTTCAGTGCTCCAATGTGGTTTTACATCAAGATACACCCTTACGTAACACACGGCTCAAGGAACGTATTCCAGTCCCTGCTATATATGAAACACCTGAATAGTGAGGAGGAGACGATAGTGAAGAAGGCTGTCCAGAGAAATGCATACTTCGCCCACACAGATCAACTTCTTCTTGGTATGTGTGCAGATGAGGACATGACTGTTAGAGAAAAAGCTGTCTCAATGATAAGAAAAATTAGAGAGGAGAATCAGCAAAAGGAAGAATGCACTGGCAGATCTGAAGAGGAGGAGGAAGATTCTGATGCTGCTGTTGACGAGAATTTGTTAAACTATACTGATGAGGAGGGTAAAGATGGAGATGGGAATGAGGATGTGCCTCCTGTAGTCAACATGAGAAAGGTGGTGACTCCGAAACTAAAGTGGCAAGCAAAAAACTATCATTCCATGATTAACTGGAGGAATGAACTCAAGACTGAGCCTCCTTACATTGCTTCTCTGTCAAATCTACAGGTTAATGACATTCTTGAGACACCATTAGTGGTGCCCAAGTGGCCAAACAGCACTCAGGCGGTCGAGAGAGGCATAAAAGTGATGACTGAAGCTTGCACTGAAGTGACGGGATACGAATCGAGAGATGGATATATTAGGCAAAGATTATTGTCTAGGAAAATGATGCCAAGGTTCCGCACAAAAAAGAATTTCAATATGAACTTGTAATGATTTTCTATACGGTGTACCTGTAAAATAACATGTGAATTAAATCGATGTCACCCATGTAAAATTTATCATTATCCTGGAAAACATTAAATGACACCTAATTTTTGGTATACACTAAAAGTTGACAAAAAGTCGTTCGCGATGCGGCAGGGTAAGTATGCATGAAATGGCATGAAATTTTGCACAGGTGTTTGTTACAGCCATACAAACGATGCCTGAAAAGTGCAGCCTGCAACTCAAATAAAAGTGTTTTTTCCATGTACTGTACATTCACGGAAATGTAATATTTTTGCTGAAATTACGTACGTATTACAGTTCTCTGTGAATAGCCTGTCGTGGAAAATAATGTCTTTTGGCGGTTCAGGCGGGGGTCGCGGGTAGGAGAGCGTACGCCTACGCATTTTTACGGCTGCTCGGGATCAGTACGCGAGAGAGGACGGGAGCACTGATCCTGGCTGAGACGTGGAAGCTCAAGACTCAGTCGGCGATAGTACTCCTCCGTCCGTACCTGCGCCTTAGTTTGTCGACGTCGCTGGCTGTAAGCCCGCTAGGCTACCAACAACTTTTGGAGCTTCTAAACTTCTAAACGTGGAAAAAGCTCTAAGCTGATTGGCTGGTAAGCGAACGGCAGATGATCAGTCGGCAGTTGTAGGGGAGGGTATCCACTACAGTACCTCCCTGTTTGATAGCTGCTTACTACCTACCTACCTGAGGCGTAATAAGACGAGTTCTTCTTCTACGATTTCACGTCTTTATAATATATGAAAGGATAATATCAATGTAGGACAATGGCATGACGCTGCTAAAGCTACGGCTCTGTACTGAAGAGTAAGAAACGTAAACGCACGGTATATATATATATATATATATATATATATATATATATATATATATATATATATATATATATATATATATATATATATATATATATATATATATATATATATATATATATATATACACACAGTTGGCCCTTAACATACGCTGGTTTAGCATACACGGATTTGCAAATACGCGGATTGCCCCGCCGGAGGAATATTCTGTACATTGAAGTAATTGAAGTACATTCAAATCGCGCGCCATTCAACTCGCACGCGGCCCCGAACACGGGACACCGCCCGCTCCTGCAACCTCACACACACACACACGCATAGCTCTCCCTCACTCAGTCAGTCTCGCTGTAACCACGCTTGTGTTGACATCAGCATTGTAGTTGCAAAAATATTACATTTCCGTGAATGTATTATATCAAGCACAGTATGAATAGAATATCACTAATATAAGAGTATTTTAACCGAAAACTACTAAAAAAACGAGTAACATATCTTGAACATCGGAAGGTTAGGTAAAGTCTTTTGTTTTCATGTAGTTTATCCTAATTTACATTGAAATGCATTACGTTTCAGCAAAACTACTATTTATTTCTGAGAATATGGAAATGTAATATTTTGCTGAAATGACGTACGTATTACAGTGGAAAGTGACGAAAACAATGACTCGCTTTCTTTCGTTCAAAAGATGTTACCGTAATCGCTTTTCGAATGGTTTTCAGTTAAAAAACTGTTGTATTACAATAATATTCTATCCTAATTCACTTGTGATGCAACAGTTTTTTTAACTGAAAACCATTCGAAAAGCGATTACGGTAACATCTTTTGAACGAAAGAAAGCGAAAGTCATTGTTTTCGTCACGATTTTATCCCACTTTCCACTGTAATACGTACGTCATTTCAGCAAAAATATTACATTTCCGTGAATGTAGTATATCAAGCACAGTATGAATAGAATATCATTGTAATATAACAGTATTTTAACCGAAAACTATTAAAAAAACGAGTAACATCTCTTGAACATTGGAAGGTTAGGTAAAGTCTTTTGTTTTCGTCATGTATTTTATCCTATTTTACATTGAAATACATCACGTTTCAGCAAAACTACTATTTATTTCTGAGAATATATTCATTCAGGCACAGTTTAGGTAAAATATACATGTGCTGTAACATTTTTTTAATTGAAAACGATTCGAAAAACACGTACCCTCTAGCCCTGTTCAAGGAGAAGACTGGGAGGAGCTGTTTGGTGCTTAAGACGATGACAAGGAAAATGATTTTGATGGATTTTAATGAAAATATTCAGAAAGACCCTGGCACTGTCAAGGAAAGTGGCTGCTGAAGGCTTCCAGGACATGGCAGAGGACGAGATTAGGGAGCTAATTGAAGAGCACGACACTGAGCTGACCGAGGAGGATCTACAGGAGTTAGTAGACTCAGGCAAGGAAGAGGAAGCGAAAGGGAAAGAGGAAGAGGAAGAGCACCAAGAAATAACGTTGGAGAAGTTGGGGGAGATGACCAGGAATATTGAGGCACTGAAAAACCTGCCTATAGTATGGACCCCTCCATGGTGCGTGCCCTGAAATTCATGCGAGGGATGGATGACGTTTTTGCTCCATACAAAAACATCATGGAAGATATGAAAAGAAAGAGACAACAACTCCCCATCACCATGTTCTTTGATCACCGAAGGAGAGATTTAACACCATCAATCACTGGCGGCAGTGAGGAAGCAGCTGAATCCACCGTTGCCCCCACTTCACCACCCGTTATGGAAGTGAGTGATGATGAGCCCAATGACCCCCGTCCTGTCGCCGAGGATAGGTACGGTACAGTAAAGTGAAATTTTTATTTCTTTATTTTTAATAGCTTTTCTTGCCATGTTTATTGTTTGTAAAAATGCACAGCACAGTACAGTTCAGTACTGTACATAGGAAGTGGAGGTGCAGTTATTCACAAAACATTTGTGTTTGTTGTCGGCAGTAGTGACGGTGAGGAGGTGGAGGAGGCAGAGGAGAGAGCGGAGGGAGCGAGTTGGGAGGAGTGGTGACCTTGGATGCGGGAGCAGGGACGAGTGGAGATTCCAGCTAGTACATTACGGGTGCATTAATTGTTTTTATAGCTATTTTTCCATTTTAATATTAAATACTGTACATTACGTTTCAACAAAACTATCATTTATTTCTGAGAACATGGAAATGTAATATTTTTGCTGAAATGATGTACGTATTACAGTGGAAAGTGGGATAAAATTGTGACGAAAGCAATGACTTTCTCTTTCTTTCGTTCAAAAGATGTTACCGTAATCGCTTTTCGAGTGGTTTTCAGTTGTGGGATTATAAGGCTAATGATAGGATAGAATATTATTGTAATACAGTACGAGTACAACAGTTTTTTAACTGAAAACCATTCGAAAAGCGATTAAGGTAAAATATTTTGAATAACGAAAGAAAGTGAAAGTCATTGTTTTCGTCACAATTTTATCCCACTTTCCACTGTAATATGGACGTCATCCCAGCAAAAATATTATATTTCCATATTTATTTCTGAGAATACGTATATTCATTCAGTCACAGTTAAGGTAAAATATACTTGTGATGTAATATTTTAATTTAAATATGGTATCGTAGTTTTCTTTTGTTTCAAATTTAATTAACAAAGATTGATGTTTCAAATGTAATGAAAAAAAATTTATGTACAGTATCTATAAATAAACTTTAATAAATGAATACTTTATGTTTTACATCATCCTGTGCTGCCATACCATGGATTTGGCTACTTTGGGCTTGCTATGATGATGCAAGAGATCTGCCCTGGCAACTGTATCGACACTCACAGCTGGTGGTGCGTTGGTGCATCGTTTCCATTGTTTACTGGTAGTTGCTGGTAAATATTTTTCAACCTAACGAAACTATTACCCGTTCAGAGGTCGACCCCCAATTTTTTGCCAAATAATTTGGTCTTAAAAACTCGAACTACACACAGGTATATACGGTAAATATAGACATGGGGGGGGCGAGGGTTTTTTTTTGGGGGAGGGGCAGCAAAAATACGCGGATTTTTAACATCCACGGGTATCTCTGTTACGTAACCCCCGCGTATGTTAAGGGCCGACTGTACTCCGTAATTGGTGTTACTTATTTTGTTTCATAATTCATGTGGTCGCTGCTTTACGCGGGTTAAATATTTGTACACTTCCTTTATTAATTATTTCCTTATTTATTGGTACCATTGTTGTTCATACTCATTCTTCACTTATATAATCCTACCATTTTTAGTGCTAAATTGGTATGACTCACTATTCTTCTCATTCTTCCAAGTTGGGCAGTGCTTGTCAAAGGAGGCGTGTTCTTGCTTACAGGAAGTACACTTCAGCTTGCTAGCTTGAGTGTGAATGTTTACCTGTGTGCATATTTGTGTATGACTGTATGTGTGCTTTATGTGTGAGTGCATGGGCATATTATGTATGTGAATGTGTGTGTGTTTGCCATTCTAACTCTTGTCCTATTTATCTGTCCTTGTTTATCATTCTTTAGTCTTTATCACTTGTTTGCTTGTCTGTTCTGGGAGAAAAATGAAGGAGTCCACGAGGATGTTTAAAATTCCTCAAGGGAGGAATGGAGTGAAAAAGGTTGAGAGCCACTGGTTTAGAGTTTTTTGGTTTTTTGTTTTTTTCCTGTATGTTTCTTTGTTTGATTGGTTTTTCTTGCATTATTGCTTTTTATGACTGCATTGTTTTCCTTTCGTTAGTTCAAATGTGCATTGTCATTTCCTTTTAACTTGGTGGGGAGATGTGAGATTGTGAAATGGAGTACCATCGTACGATATGTTTTCCCATGTGGCAGCGCCCAGTTGCCAGTCACCATCTGACGCTGGTATAGTAAAGTCTGCAAAGAACCTGGTCTATTATTCAAACCTCTCACACTATTCATTTTACTAATTAGATTCCAAATAATACCAGCATCGCAGTAACAAAAAATATGAGTCTAATACCACAAATACAATTGTAAAAATATTATACAAATCACATTGGTATGGTCTGTTTACACTCGTGTCGGGGACTACATGACTAAGTGATTTCCATGGTTAGCCTTGTGCTCAAACAATCTTTTACTATGATGGAGGTTGTAATTTATTTTTATTTTAGTTTCATTTTTTCCCAACTTCATAGTGGGTGTGTCTTCTATCCACTAATTTTTAGTTTGCAATGATTTCACAACTCCCATAATCCTTTGTGCAGTCCACCATCTTGTAGGTATAGACGTGTTGCATTATGGGAGTTGTGACATCAATGCAAGCTAAGAATAAGACGCTCCTTAAGGCAAATGGTGGGCCCCTCAGCCCAATAAAATAGGCTGTATGACACAGTAAGTGCATGGTGAGTGGGTGTTTTAAAATAAAGGGCAACTCCCAAGACCAAAAACCACACTGTCTTTTCCACTCAGCTTCTTAAAAATAGAATTATACTGTACAGTAGTAACTAGCTGAGCAGCTGCTGTCTCAATGGAGGTCACAACTGAAATGAAGGTGTTGACACTAAATGAGCTTTGCATTCAAGCCAGAAGAGCTTGTACAATAGATGCACAGGTCATAACTCATCAGGCCTCTAGCTGGCAAGGGCAACTATGGTTTCTGGGTGGAAGGATGTTAAATCTTGAGAAAAGACCCAAGCTATCTTTTATAAGTGCTCCTCCTTGGATCAAACTAGAATGCATTGGTTTAGATATACCAACGTGCATTATATTATAAAATAAATGTCCTCCATGAAAAGGCTGTGCTTTAGCTACTGGTGAAAATAAAAGTTCATGCCATTGCTCCACAGTATACCTAATGTACTGTACAGTACATGGAGAGAGGATTAGCTCCTTATACACTGGTTCTTGGACACACAGAAGTCAGTATATGAGCACAAAACCACATACACACGTCACTGGTGGAACAACCCAAGCATCCTGCCACATTAATAGGGTGTGTCATAGGAGGGAAGATCAGCTAAAACTAATGGCCCATCACTTTTTTGGTAGATTTTAGTGTATATAAACAGAAAATAATTTCAGTTTCAATATTTTGCAACCTTTTGCTAGGTAAATTTTAGCGTGAAATTTATCGAAAATCTAATGTACAGCTGCATTAGTGCATTACAATTAAATAGTGAACATTGCTTTCTGACTTCATTCTTTAACAACCCAACTAACAATATTTTTTTCTGTTTCAGATTCTGATGCATTTATAAGTTGATAATATTTGCAATGGCTGCTTGTGTCAGGACGAGGAACCAAAAATCCAGCCATCTCAGTCACTATCTTGGGTCTGGGAGAGAGCTCCTGAAGTCGGAGTTGCCTACATTGAGAGATGCTTTGAGATACAGTGTTTTAATCAGGCAAATCAGTGAAAAGAACCAAAGAACTTACACAAACAAAGACATTGCCAGTGATATGACCAAAGCTGTCTTGGTACAGTACACTCTGGCTAACGCTCAGTTCAAGCCTCCAGTCATAACAAGTCAGAAGAAGATTAGTGAGAGACTGCTAGCCAGTTGGGAAAAGGCAAGAGATATCTCTCTTGGGAGAGGAAAACTTGCAGTTAAGGACAGCTTTGCCAAGCAACTGGACCAGTTATTTGACATAATTACTTGCAAGTGCCCAATTGTTCTCTGTCCTGAGTTTGGATGCGATCGTGACTGTAAATCCGAGGCCCACATCTCCTGTATTTGCAAGCGTGAACTGAAGATTCCTGTGATCGAACTGGCATTTGTCAAAGCACAGAGAGAGAAGACTGGCAGTATAGGGGCTCTCATGATTTCTAGCCAAGATATTCCGGAGTCCAAGAGACAGGAGGCTGCCACAGAGAGACAGAAGAGGAGAAGAGTTGCCGAGGAAAAGAGACTTGAGAAGGCCCAGGGTGAGGTAAAAAAGGCCGATGATTGGAGTCAAGCTGATTCAGAGTTTAATGACTTCCCCATGGCTGATCGAGTGCTGACCAGGAGAATGGTGACTTTGTCCCTAAACCGAAAATACGATCCCAAACCTTCCAGGCATAAGATTCGAAATAGAAAAGATATCCCGAGCATGGCTCTGGCCAGCATGCTACACCACACACTGGTCTCAGAGAAACTGCAGATAGCAACAGCTGCCTGGATTGACGGTGGTTTGATAACACCTGATGATATTCACCTGGTAGATCATAACAAAATGAAGCTCGGAGAAACTTGTCAGTAACCTAGGGAGTTTGATGAGGATAGAAAATGAGGTCATTGTTTTGTTCTTTGATGGGAGAGGATGACCTCAAAGTGTTTATAAGTTGGAGATTCTGACCGGTTGCTTCACTACTTCATGGTGAAGGAGGAACTTCTCCTGCTGCAGTGAACCAGGAGGAACACTACTCCTGATGAGCCAGGAGGAACACTACTCCTGCTGCAGTGAACCAGGAGAAGTATTTGTGGCGACTACTCAGAAGATGACATCAGGGAAACCAGCAACATGGGAATAGTGGCAGATACTTGCTGTGAACTGGCTCAGAGAGAGGAAGCGATAGACCAGACCCACTGGCCATTGGAGGGGACAGCATAACTACAGACACAGAAGGTGGCAAGGGGTCATGATGTGGATAAATAGGAAGATTGGAGGAAAGCTGGATTGTTGTGACCTCCACCGGTTGCCTCGAGACATCCCCTGATCAGGAGCTGGATGGCAGACTCACTGAAGCAACAGTCCATTCCTCTTACAGCAGAATGCAGGACTCACCACTGGAGTTAGAAAGCCATCCGACTTTGAAAAAAATCACAGTTGGCCTCCACTCTGGGTGAGCTTGCATACTGTAGGTAGCGACCTGGTACTGACCAAGTACTATGGTTACATGATTTTAGTGCCATCAAAACTGGGGTCATGCCTGATGGACTTGCTTACCTGCAAGAATGGGTCAGTCTCACATTCTGGAGGTGGCTCTACAGCGGCTCTCAGGTTCCTGCAGAATTTGGGTGCTCATCATAAGCCTGAAAGAACCAACCACAACCACAGGACTTATTGCCAATTCGCCGTGAGTGTCTCTGCTACTTGCAAATTGGTTTCAACACCAAGGTCAAGTCATCGTTCTTTCGAAGGGTCAGGGCATATTCTCTTCCAGCTTGAGCTCCTGATCAGCCAAGGAAGATTTGTTTAGTTGTGGAGCAGACTGTGAGGAGATACAGTAATAGCATCCGGAGCAGTTCTGGAGCAATGCTCTGCGGCAGGATGAGGAGAGAGAAAGTGGCAGTCAAAAGATCTTAGATATAAGAGACTTATAAGGAAGGGATCTGGGGCATGTAAGTCAATTTGGTGGTGATTCCTTCAGGGTGGGGAAGACTCACAAGTCAATCTAGTGCCAAGACCTCACTGATCTGATGAGTCTGGATAACATCAGGCTGGCATTTGACCCCTCTTGCCACAGCCTCACCAATGTTCAAGTCAAGGCACCTGGACAATCCCATGCATCCACCACTTTATTTTCCTTTTGAGTATAGGCGTTGTGTACATGGTGGCCCAACAGCAAATGTACAGCTGGGAGAGGAGGCTATGAGCTCCGGTGGTCAGCAGGGAGGGTGATGAGTAGAAACAGAAGCAGGCCATGCCTTCTCTATGGTGTGCAACATGCCGAATTAAGTAGTAAAGTAAACCGGTTTTTGTATTTGATGATTTTGTTTTCTAAAGGAATACTAAATTTAATAAATGTGTCAAGATCATTACGTTTCACTATTCACGGATCCATTTCATCTAACCAGAACAACTTCATTACAGGCTTTAATTTACTTTGACCACTATTTAGTGGTGTTGGTAAAAGGAGTTGGAATACTGAATTTTCATAAGATTTCAAGTTAAAATTACCTTACAAAAAATAGCTTTTCAAATCTGAAAGATATCATCACATGATTCTGCACATAGAACTACATCATTAATACCATGGGCCGATTTTTCAAACTAAAAAAAAAAAAAATTCGCCTCCGTATGACACACCCTACTGCCACAAGAATGGTACCTAACCCTCCTGCTACTGAATGCTAATAATCTGAGGGTCAGCATCTGTCTGGTTACCCTTCATGGCTTGTTATGAGAAAAATAAATGACAGATATATCTACAGTGTCATCTTTGCTCCTAATTAAAGAGTCCTCATCCACTTTGGTGTGGAAAGGTTAACAGGGTATGACTTAAAAAGAAAGAGGGAGAGTGGTGAAAAGTAGGTATAGAAAGCAACAGATAGATAAAATTAGTTAAAATATCCACACATACTTCCTCAAATCCTTGATGTGCAAAGGCAATTACATTGGGAAATAGTGTAAAATAAAATTTAAATTGACAATACCTGAAACAGTTTTTGAGATGTGTGTGTTTTCTAAATCTTTTGATATTTCACAATCAACTGCAGTGGCCTTCTTTTTTGCTGCTGCTTCTTTTCTGTGATTTGGAGATGCCACCTGAAAAAAAAAAACCATTGTAATATATACAGCTAGACCCCGACTTACGACGGGGTTAGGGTCCCAAATCGAAGTAGTGAAAGTCCGGATAATTAAGTAAATCCGACAAGATAATTTTTTTTAAATAAAAAATCTACAATGAAATACAGTACAGTAAAAGTAATAAATAATGAGGAATGGATACAGTACAGTGAAAGTAATAAATAATGAGGAATGGATACAGTGTGACTGAGCACTTACCTTTAATGTAGTCAGCTGAATGCACATGGGGTCCCCATAATTTTCTAATTATACATGGAGACTACATTAACTGGAAACGTTTCGAATTATAGAAAATGCGTGTTAGGAATAATAATCACCCCATTGCTTGGGAAAAAAGCTTAGAAGCATTCAAATCATCTTGTGTCACAGAAAGACTTCTGGTTGAAGCTAGTTTGATTAAGGAATTAAGATCAATAAACCTTAGTGATGGTCAGTTCAAAACTGATAATATGTTACATAAATTTATTTGTCAGTGGCCCAAGGTTAAAATGTTGAAAACCTTTGATCTAGATGTATGATAGTTATTTTTGTGGGTCCTTTTTCCTTACGACCTAGCTAGTCACGTCACCACCTTCTCTTAAGCTCCTCTGTGTGTGTGTTGGTGTGGGGATTAGTGGATGTCATCATTATGACCTGACCTCATGTTTTAGGTCACCCTGTATATTTAAGCCTCTCTGTCCATAATCCAGTTGCCTCTGAAGATGTCTTGAATAAAGGCGAAAGCTAAGGTACTCCGTTGTTTCCATTTTCCGTGTGATTTATCAAGATTTATCTTATCCACGTTTTCATTGTGATTTACATGATATATATATATATATATATATATATATATATATATATATATATATATATATATATATATATATATATATATATATATATATATATATATATATATATATATATATATATATATATATATATATATATATATATATATATATATATATATATATATATATATATATATATATATATATATATATATATATATATATATATATATATATATATATATATATATATATATATATATATATATATATATATATATATATATATATATATATATATATATACCTCTGTTAACGAACTCAATCACGTTCCAGAAGGTCGTTAAGTTAACTGAGTTAAGTTAACGAAACCATTGTTTCAATGGGTTTTGGTATTGGTTCCAGCTCACGAAATTTCCTAAATTCAACAAAATGGTAGAAAAGTTCACTTCACTTTGAGGTGTGTATGTAGAAGGCTCCTGGATGATGATGATGATGATGATGATGGGATTTAGAATGGGGTTGAGTGGAGAAAGGAAGAAGACATTGGGGTGGAAGAGAAGTCACCCCATGGCATCACCCATAAAATTTTAGCTCTCTTGGTGTAATTCAAGATTATTTTCTTTAAATCAACACTGCACTGCATTATTTATTGTCAATATAAAAATATATTTCAAAATGACCATAATTTGCTTGGAAACACAGAAAAAAAGCGTTTAGTTGAAGAGTTCCAAGCAAGATGTTACCTCCAGTGAAACAGAGCCGAGACTAACTCCTGTTTGCTGTGTTAAGAGGCTGGATGCCGCATTAAACTAGTCACTATTTCAATTATGTTCAATAATTATAAAATGACTAAAAATTGAATATTAAACTTAAAATTATTGAATAGTATAAACTTCTTGATATTTACTAAAATAGTAAGGAATTTAAGCACTAGAACCGATTAATGTACGACTGATACTAAAGCTGTTGTCCGGTCAGTGCAAGAAAACATGTTGAGGTCGGTTCAGAAGAACCGTTAATCGAATTTTTTTTTCAATCGATTTTTTCGTTAACCGAATTGAAGATCCTTATGGAAGGCAGTTCGTTAACGAATTACGTTAACCGAGGTGTTGGTTAAACGAGGGCTCACTGTATATATATACAGTCATGAGCTAAAGAACGTCCGACCGAACAACGCCCGATCGCATATACGTCTGCGTCCGCCCCAAAAAAATACTGCTGGACCACCACTCCACGACCCCCTAGCGGAGACAGATGATGATCCTCCCTGCATTGGTCAGATATTATGTGTCAAAGGAATATGCTTCCATACTTAGGCTTTTTAAGCATTTGCCACAGGTGAAATGTTAACCTACATCTATTGAGATAAAATCTTTCACCCACAAATTGACAACACATTTGCTGTAATCAGACATATCTAGTGGCTTAACTGCAACCCCTAGAAGGTAATTTCAAATTCTTTGGCATTACTAAAAATAGTAAAGTTTCGGTGCACTCTAAGATTAAGAGAGAAAGCGAGGACTCAGGCATCCTGATGTGAGAAACGGACTTATGACGGGGACCAAACAAAAAAAGCATAGCTACATGTTTTGGGGACTACAGTAATAAGAGAATACTTATCACTTTGTAATAAACCAGCACTATGTGTGTGTTTATGATATTTACCATAACATTATATATATATTTAATAGGTCTAAATGGTCGAAAATGGGAAACTTGGGTTGTCTTGGGTAAAGAACCAATTAGAATAAATCCCATAGGTTCTGTACTGCTATCGGGAGGGTCCCAATTAGGCGCGATAACCAAGGGATGACTGTACTGTACTGGTATATACTTGTGACACTGGCCAGTTGCTTGGTGTTATGGTACAGGGGTAACAAGTGACAGCACTAGATCCCGCTTCCTCTATCAAGGAATAAACAATTAAAATTTAAATTGAAACAAAACAAAAAACATTCAAATAAATTACTATCTTACAAGAATCCTCCAATTATAAGTTATATTCACCCAGGTCATTTAAGGAAAATTAAAGAGCTTAAATACTCTTAAGTAATGATAAATAAACACGCAGGCCTTCAGCACCAACTGTCAAATCTTATCTCAAATAAACAAACAAACAGCTAGTCATTCTGCACTGTTATGCAGGTCCCAATTAGGCGCGATAACCAAGGATAACTGTACAGTACTGTATATACTTTGACACTGGCCGTTGCTTCTGGTGTTATGGTACAGGGTACCAAGTGACGCAACTAGATCCCCGCTTCCTCTATCAAGAATAAACAATTGAAATTGAATTGCAATACAGTGGCCCTCGGTTAGTAACTCAATCCGTTCCAGAAGGTGTATTCGTTAACCTAAACGTTCGTTAACCGAAACCATTGTTTCAATGGGTTTTTAAATGTTCCAGCTCAACGAAAATTTCCTAAATTCAACAAAATGGTAGAAAATTTCACTTACTTTTGAGGTGTGTATGTAGAAGGCTCCTGGATGATGATGATGATGATGGGAATTACAATGGGGTGGAGGAGAAGGAAGAAGAGAGCATTGGGTGGAAGAGAAGAATTTACGGCACCATTTCACCCATAAAATTTTAGTTCTCTTGGTGTATTTCAAGATTATTTTCTTTAAATCAACACTGTACTGCATTATATATTGTCAATATGTAAAATATATTTCAAAATGACCAATAATTTGCTTGGAAACACAGAAAAAAGCGTTTAGTTGAAGAGAGAGTCTCAGCGATATTACCTCCAGTGAAAACAGAGAGACTAACGCCTGTTTGCTGTGTTAAGAGGCTGGATGCTGCAGATTAAACTAGTCACTTTACCTTCAATTATGTTCAATAATTGTTAAAATGACTAAAAATTTAATATTAAACTTTTAAAATTATTGAATAGTATAAACTTTGATATTTACTAAAGAATTTAAGCCCTAGAACCGATTAATGTATTGGTGGACTGATACTAAAGCTGGTTGCCCGGCCAGTGCAAGCGAACATGTTGAGGTCTGTTCGTAAGAAATTCATAACCGAATTTTTGTTAGATAACCGAATTGAAGATCCTTATGGAAGGCAGTTCGTTAACCAATTATAACGAGTATGCTCGTTAAAACGAGGGGTCACTGTATAGCTTGTTTATACAGGTATTCAAATAACTTACTATCTTACAAGAATCCCAGCTATGTGTTATTCACCCAGGTCATTTGGGTGGTAAATTATGAGAAGAGCTTAGTCACTCTTAAGTAATGATAAATAAACATGCAGGCCTTCAGCCAACTGTCAAATCTTCTCTCAAATAAAAAGGACACTCTTCACCTCTCCTCCCCCTTCCCACGATCGGCTGGCTACCTCCTCCTTGTGTTCCCAGACAAAAGATTGGTGATTTCTTTATGTTTATTTTATATAAAACTGGTAAAGTTAGGATAATATAATTTGCATTGCTGAAATCCTTCCAAGACAGAGATTAATTTAAATATAAGCCATATATTTGCTCAAAATATAAAAAGTAGTATCATTAGTGTACAATACTGTAGTACATTTATAAAAAATTTTCAACAGTATTTGGGTAGATTTACATAAATTTCTTTATTTATTTTCATCCGTTTACATGCACACACCATACTAAAAGAAACGTAAAAGAAATAAATGACCTTAGTGCAAAGCTGGAGTGCACATGTACTAATTTGATTACGGTACTAAAAATGTTATGTCTAGTGCGAATTACAACATGTTTATACAGGGTATTCAAATAAATCAGATTCTTACAAGAATCCCAGCAATGTTAATTATATTCTCCTAGGTCATATCACTGGCATTTTAAAATGAGAGAAGCTTAGTAGAACTGTTAAATAAACACACAGAGACCTTTGGCTGAAACTGTCAAATATATATATATATATATACTGTATATATATATATATATATATATATATATATATATATATAATAATATATATATATATATATATATATATATATATATATATATATATATATATATATATATATATATATATATATATATATATATATATATATATATATATATATATATATATATATATATATATATATATATATATATATATACAGTGGTACCCCAACGCGGTCAATTGAAACAGAGGGCAACGTTAAGTGAAAACCGCGTTAAGTGAATAATAAACATATGGGATTAATTCCAATAGAACCCAGCCCAACCCCCAACTCCACCTTTTTTGACGACAAATAACTATGTTGTAGTAAAAATAACATCTTAATTTTATGATGGTAATTAACACAATTAATACTTAAGAGAAATACAGTCACAAGTTAATGTCCATTCAAAATAATGGACTCTCCCTCCTCTCCCACTACAGCACAGCCAGTTAACAGATGGTCGGTCGGTCCTCCTCCTCCCCCACCCCCACCAACCGTCCAAGGAATAATGGGATAACCTCAAACTAAAGTTAGGAAAATATAATTGACATTGCTGGATTCCATGTAAGACCAGGAATATTTTGAATATAAATGTCATATATTTTTCACAAAGATAACATATACTTACTCAGAATAAACATTTTATCTAAAATTGTATGTCTAATGATAGTTCAAAATGATCACCAAATTATAAGAATCCAGCAATGTAAATTATATTCTGGCCGGATAATTTTATGGAATTTTATGAGCTAAAACAAATATCTACAGTTAATAAAAATATATTCTTCAACACTATCTGTCAATCAGTACCGCACCTTGCCTCCCCTCTTTCCAACCGCCAGGTCAGTCCCAACCTCCCCCACCCCCACCAATCCTCCATTCAAGAGTTTTTAACATTTAGTAATAAATAATACCTCAGATTAAAGTTAGGATAATAATTGACATTTGCTGGATTCCTTGTAAGACCAGGAATATTTGAATATAAATGTCATATATTTTGGACAAAAGATAACATACTTACTCAGATTAAACATTTTATCTAAAAATATGTTTAATGCAAAAAATATGTTGTTTATATTCAAAATGATCACCAAATTATAAAATTCCAGCAATGTAAAATTATATTCTGACCGGATAATTTGTATGAATTTATGAGTAAAACAAATATCTTCAGTTAAAAAATAATTCTTCACCGGGTAACAGATGGTCGGGTCGGTTGGTCCTCTCCCCCCACCCCCCACCAACCGCCCCAGGAATGTGTGGGATAACCACTAAATTTTAATAAATAATACCTCAAACTAAAGTTAGGATAATATAATTACATGCTGGATTCCTTGTAAGACAGAGAATATTTTGAATATAAATGTCATATATTTTGGACAAAGATCATATTACCCAGATTAAACATTTTATCTAAAAATTGTATGTTTAATGCAAGTTGTTTATATTCAAATGATCACCAAATTAAGAATTCCAGCAATGTAAACTATATTCTGGCTGGGTAATTTGTATGAATTTTATGAGCTAAACAGGCAGTCAGGCAGAGTGGCGGGTGGGTGGTCAATCTAAAAATAGCTCTCGAGCCGACACTCACCGTTGCTGTGAAAAATCCCGTTAGTGAAGTTCAGCTTGGCAAGGCAATCCAGCTATGAAAGCGTAAGCGGGGTAATACTGTATATATGTATATATATATATATATATATATATATATATATATATATATATATATATATATATATATATATATATATATATATATATATATATATATATATATATATATATATAATATATATATATATATATATATATATATATATATATATATATATATATATATATATATATATATATATATATATATATATATATATATATATATATATATATACCGTATATACTCAAGGCTTCATAACCCCCTTCTCGTATATAGGCTGTCTAATTCCTGATTTTATGACCAAGAATCGTTAATTTAAGTTTTTGAGGGTAAAGGAATTAACAAACCTTCAGAGAAACACTATTCTATAAACTTGTTTACCATTTATTATCACTTACACTTTACACTGAAACGGGTAGTTTCAACAAAAATATTGTATATTTCCATTCAAGTATTTATTCCGTCACTAGGAGGGAATATTATTGTAATACAACAGTTTTTACCAAACCATTCGAAAAGTGATTACTTGCACATCTTTAACCAAAGAAAGTCAAAGTCTTTGTTTTCATCAATGATTTATCCCACTTTCCACTGTAATAATGCACGCTATTTCAGCAAAATATTACATTTCCGTGAATGTATTATATCAAGCACAGTATAAATAGAATATCATTGTAATATAACAGAATTTTAACCGAAAACTATTAAAAACGAATAACATCTCGAGAATGGAAGTTTAGTAAAATTGTTTTCTACATGTATTATCCTATTTACATTGAAACACATCACGCTTCAGCAAAACTACTATTTATTTCGAGAATATATTTATTCAGGCGCAGTTTAGGTAAAATATACGTGTGATGTGCAACAGTTTTTTTAACTGAAAACGACTGAAACACGCCTCTAGCCCCAATTCACGAGAGACTGGCTGCTTGGTGCTGCAGACGGCGACAAAGAAAAATGATTTTGTGACGAATTGAAAATATTCAGAAATATATCAGTAATATTTATTCAAGTCAATTAGGATATTATTGTAATACAATACAACAGTTTTTAAACTAAACTATCTGAAAAGTGATTACGGTAACATCTTTTTAACGAACAAAATAAAGTCATTGTTTTCACAATTTTATCCCACTTTCCAATCAGAATATTTATGTCATTTCAGCAAAAATATTACATTTCCGGTGAAGTATTATATCAACCACAGAATAGAATATCACTAATATAACAGTATTTTAACCTTCTGAAAACTATTGTATCATTTGTGCAACATCTCTTGAACATCGGAAGGTTAGGTAAAGTCTGTTTTCTGCATGTAGTCTATCCTAATTTACTGAAATACATCAATGCTTCAGCAAAACTACTATTTATTTCTTATAACATGGAAATGTAATTTTGCTGACGCACGATTCAGTGTAAAAGTGGGATAAATCGACAAAAACAATGACTCGCTTTCGCTCAAAAGATGACGACGCCAATGGTTTTCAGTTAAAACTGTTATGTTGGCAATATATCTAAATTACTCTGTGATGTAAAAGTTTTTTAACTGAAAACGCATTCGAAAACAGGACCGCCTAACTGATACGGCAGAGCCCTGGTCGCTAAGGCTTTGTGTTTGCATCGCCCTCTTAAGCAGCTTTTAATTTTAGCAAAATGTTGAAATTGTGTTTACCGTGTATTCTTATTTTCTTTGCTTTATTTTCCAGAAATATGACAAGTTTATATAATACAATGTTACGGTACTTTTTAATTTACAAGTATTCATATTTTTAAAATACAGAAGACACTAAACAAATACTAGTACGGATATTTGCGACTCTCCCCGCCAAAAGACCAAACAGCTGGTACTCTCCTGTCAAAAATAGCCCAACATCTTTCTGCTATTTCTTCCATTTCAATTTTAACTGGTATTTTTTACTATATTGCCTACATCAGATAAACTACAGTAATTATGAGTTAGATATTATAAATTTGATTACCGGTCTTGGCAGGTAATCAAGTAGGAACCACCTGACCCTACCAACAGTGTTGCAAGTCAGACAGCATTTTTTTTTTACATTTTGGTGTTCCATTTGTTAATTTTTTTCTGTAATTTGCACAATAGTATACTGTTTTACCTACAGTATTGTAAAACGATTTGGGAAAAGAAATACTCAAAATCTAAAATTTTAAAGGAAAATTTTGAAACTGGCAACTGTGTGTAGATGACCTGGACTCACATCATATATTGATGTTTCAAATTTAACAACAAAATTTATGTATCTATAAATAAACTTTTAAAATGAATACTTTATGTGCTCTACATACTCCTGCATACCATACCATGCATTTATTACTTTGGGCTTAAGCATGATGACGCAAGAGATCTGCCCTGCAACTGTACCGACACTCGCTGTGCCGGTGGTGCGCAGCATCAAGCCTCCATTGTTTACTGGTAGTTACTGGTAAATATTTTTCAACCTAACGAAAACTACTCCGTATAGAGGTCGACCCATGATATATATATATATATATATATATATATATATATATATATATATATATATATATATATATATATATATATATATATATATATATATATATATATATATATATATATATATATATATATATATATATATATATATATATATATATATATATATATATATATATATATATATATATATATATATATATATATATATATATATATATATATATATATATATACGAACCCACGGCACACAAGCCTATGACTGTGACCGGGGAACGCTAACCGCTGGACCACCAGGATACTAAAAGCAGTCCTAGACTTTGTTATATTTTACACAAAGCCTGTTCAACGAGCTTATGGCGCCGTGAACCTCTAATGGGGACCACCCGTATCACTTAGGTGGTCAGAGTAACGTTTTACCAAATCCGGCTTCGAAACACGAGGATCCATATATATTTCATTAGCCCAATAAAGCACGCGGACTTCTACATACAATCAACATATGCTAATAATAGTTAGAAAAATTACGTAACCATCACGGTATCGACGGTTTCTTTATCGACGGCCGTCTACAGAACGTAACCCCCGTCGATAAAGAGGGAGTACTGTACTGTACAATATTGACTAATTCACTAGATAACGTACACAACTAATGGTTGGTAAAACTTGTCAAGTAAGTAAGTGTCAAGTCTGTCAGTATGAGTAGCATGTGTGAGGGCTTGTGTCCCCCATCATAGGAGTCCATTTTCTCTCGCTTCAGGACGCCTGAGTCCTCCGTTTCTCTCAATCTTAGAGTGCACCAGAGACTTCGTTATTCCTTAGTAATGACATAGAATTTGAAATTGCAACCCCAATTGCAACTGGGGTTGCAATTGTTGAGGCAACTAGATATGTCTGATTACAGCAAATGTGTTATTGTCAATTTGTAGGTGAAAGATTTTATCCTCAATAGATGTAGGTTAACATTACACCTGGAGGCAAATGCTTACTAAAGCCTAAGGAAGGAAGGATATTCCTTTAACACATAATATCTGATCAGTATGGGGAGGATCATCTTGTCTCCATCAGGGGGTCGTGGAGTGGCGGTCCAGCAGGCGTCATGGAAGTGTTGTGTTTTTTTGGGGGGGGGAGGGGGGCACGGACGTATATGCGATCGGACGTTGTTCGGTTGGACATTAACCGGCGCATGACTGTAATATCCTAAACAAGGTATAATGAGGAGATGGCACATAATTGTGTAGCTGAGTCGCCGACTTGCCACCCAGTAGCACTCAGAGCAGGTGGGGCTAAGTTGTGACTATGTTATTGTTCATCTCCTTATTTCAGGTAGATATACTTATTTTTTTTCTTACTCTGTAACCCGTACAGCATCAACGGCGTAACAGTTACGCCGATATACTTTTGAGATAATTGAATAAGTACTGTAAATCTATACTTGTAATGCAAAAGTGAAACCAAATAAAAAATAAATAATTATAAAATCATACAAAAAAAATACGTACTGGTGAAAATTATGAAAATGAGTGTAAATAATACGAAAAAGGATAAATACATTTATGTTCCGAGATCAAGATAGACGATAAGTAAAGAAAAAATAGCTATAGACAGTGAAAATTTACGGTAATTAGCATAATTCCACTTTCATTCGATGAAAAACGTCAACACCCGTAAAACTGCACAGGTTCTACGAGTAAACTTTCAACGCCGTGAAACGTTCACCCATGGGCGTAACTACACCTTCCATGGTCCGGTGAGTTGATAAATGATGTTTTTCCTTCATTATATGATAGTATAAGTCCATTTCAGCCAAAATCCAAAGTAAAAAAATTGCCGACGCCAGCCGAACATAATTATATTAATTATCTTAGCTGATGCCGTACGGGTTAACAAACAATCACAATTGTTCATATAGAATGTGCAAACAAAATTAGTAAAATAAGTATCATATGGTCAGAAACATAAAAGGACCAAACAGTTCTTACGTGACCGAAAGAGCAGAAAGGGCGCGAGGAGCTGCATGGGGGATCTCTTCAATTGTTCTCTGTCTTGTGTTCCGTGAAATGACTGCCAAAAGTCAACGTAGAATTTTTTTTCTTATTTTATTTATTACCGGTATTATTATTTTTATTTATTCCGCATTTACATACTGGTACAGTATACACTCGACACAGTTCATCCTGGCAGTCACCAAGAAGATTCATGAAACATGTGTGGTTGCAGCCTGTATGCCGTAACATCAATAGAGGGGAAAGAGTGTGCAGCTGGCTAAAGTCACTGCCTCAATATAGACCTTAACTTTCCACACATACACACCCATGCTCTTCACATTTTTCAGCATAATTTTATAGTACTGTACTGTACTGTACTGTACTGTACTGTACTGTACTGTACTGTACTATACTGCACTGCACTGCACTGTACAGTGGGGTATGCTATAACGAACGGATCCTACTACGAATATTCCTATAACGAACGATTTTACCTATAAAATTGAGAATGCTATAACGAACGCAACTCCTACAACGAACGCGGATGAATACGGGACTATTTCGCCTGGCGCATGAATATTGTTGTACCGCGACCCACAACAAGAGCGTCAGGCGCCATCTTTGTCTCATTGTGTAGCCAGTGCACCAGTGTTATTGTTAAAATTTCGTCTTTTAATGTGGAAATTCGCGTTATTTGTATAACTATTTTGTTGTACAAGTATACAATTGTAACAATGAATCGTCCAAAGCGAGTGAGAAAGCTAATAACCCTTGAAACTAAGAAAGAAATTATAAAGAAACGTGAGAATGGAAGAAGCATTGCGAAACTTAGTGATGAATATGGGATGGCTAAATCGACTATATGTACGATTTTGAAGAATAAAGGGGAGTTAAAAACAGTGCAAGTGGCTAAGGGAATCTTTAGACTTAGCAAAGCAAGGTGTAATGTGATTGAAGAGATGGAAAATTTACTCTTAGTGTGGATAAAGGAGAAAGAAATGGCAGGTGGTAACATTAGTGAAGCTATAATTTGTGAGAAGGCTAAACAATTGTTTGAGGACCTTAAAGCCAAGACTCCCAGTGGAAGTGATAGTGCTGTGCCAGTGTTTAGGGGTACCTGCATGCTGAATAACACTAAGGTAAGCTAAAGTACCGTATTTTTTACATTTTCCACAGAATTTTTTCAGTGTTAAGTGGTTGTATTTGGGGGCCTGGAACGGATTAATCCTATAATGAACGAATGCTATAACGAACGCGGTTCTGGAACCAATTACGTTCGTTATAGCATACCCCACTGTACAGTGGTCCCTCGGTTAACGAACACAAATCATTCCAGAAGGTCGTTCGTTAACCGAAAATTTCGTTAACCTAAACCATTGTTTAGATGGGATTTTGGGTAATTGGTTCCAGCTCACCGAAAATTACAAAGTAAGAATAAATGCAGTAAAGTACACTTACTTTGAGGTGTGTATGTAGAAGGCTCCTGGTTGATGATGATGATGATGGGAATTAGAAGTGGGGGTGGAGGAGAGAAATCACCCCATGCTTCATGCCGTCATTTCACCCATAAAATTTTAAGTTCACTAGGTGTAATTCAAGATTATTTTCTTTAAATCAACACTGCACTATATATTGTCAATATGTAAAATAAATTTCAGAATGACCAATAATTGTACTGTAAAAATGTAAAAATAGTTTATGTTTAAGAGAGTCTCAAGCAAGATGTTACCTCTACTGACCAGAGATAGAAACTGACGCCTGTTTGGTGAGTTGTGTGGCTGTTTGGCGCACTAAAAACTAGTTTCCTGTACTTCAATTATGTTAAATAATTGTTAAAATGACTAAAAATTTTAATATAAAACTTGGAAAATTATCAAATAGTAAAACATTCTTAATATTTACTCAAATGGGAGCGAATTTAAGCCATAGAACCAATTACTGTATTGGCGGACTAATATTCCAGCTGGTGAGCAAGCAAAAACATGTTGAGAGGAATTCTTAAGGAATTCTTCAATCGAACTTTTTTCGTTAACCGAATTGAATATTCTTATGGAAGGTAATTCGTTAACCGAAATTTCGTTAACCGAGGAGTTCGTTAGCCAAGGGACCACTGTACTGTACTGTACTGTACTGCATACAGTACACAATAGTACAATATTATCTTTATTTTTAAGCCACATACAATATTGTGATGATGTGCACTTGGAGCACACAATCCCCAGTTTTTCCGAATTCCCTTCCGAATTTTTCCCAGTGAGTTGAAGATCGTTACACCGAAAATTGCAAATCGTTAAACAACAAAGTGTGTTAAAAATTTTAAATCACTAAAATGAAATATCACTAAGTAAACGATTGAAAAATTAGATACCTGTATCTACCTGAAATTATTTGATGAAAAAGCGGGTTTTTGTAACCATAACATAGGTCACAGCTAACTCCTGCACACATAAGAAATGTTTATTCCCTTTATGTTTTTGACCTTATATATTTTTTTTGCGCATTCTGAATGAAAGACTGTGTGTGCATATACTGTATAATAAACAGTAACAGTAAATAGCAACAACAACAAAAATAACCACCTTGAATGCTAACTCTGCCTCTTTAGGACCTCAAGAACGGAACCTATTTTTCCCCATAAGTTATTAATATCGACATACGATCGATCATCTTACAAAGGCTTTTCGATAACCCTAACCCCATCATATAAAGGTCAACACCTATACTGATTGAAAAATGGATAACGGCTTTTACATGCACACCCTTTTCGTAAAATTTATTTTCAATCTTTGACAAGAGAGAGCATCCAACAAAATGTTTGTCTCACGTTCCCCACAATCTTAATCGGACCCTGGGGAAAATTTAAGCCAAAAGCCTTCTTAACCAAACCTGATGGTGAAGCAGTGTTAATTAATTTTTGATACATGTGCTAAAAGTTAATGAAAATTAAATGCATCTAATTCACTTCTATAGTTTACATAATGATGGATGAATAGATTTGGGGAAGCAACCCTAGTTCCGTTCTAATTTCCCTGTACTGTAGAGATCACAAATATTTTTAACACTTGCTCACCTTGCTTGGCAGATGGTGCCAAACCTGGAATACCCATATCAGCTGCCTGCTGGCGTGCCTTCATAGCTGCCACATCAGTTGGTGCAAGACCTACAGGGTGGTCTGGTCTATTTTTTGCCCATTGTTTTCCTTTACTTTCATACCTGAAATAATAAGTGGATAGGATTATAAACTAGTATTAAAGGATTTTTATATTTACTAATTTACAAACATGATGCATTATTACTGCAATTACTGTATCCCCAAATCCTGCTTTATTGCAAATGGCTAAGGCTGAGCAACCCATGAATCCCTCCTGGCAATACTCACAGCATCTTGGTGTCTTATTCAGTGGCATAACCATTATTCTTTTAAGTACAGTGATCCCTCGGTTAACGAGATTTCGGTTAACGATTTACCTTCTATAAGATTCTTAACTTCGGTTAACGAGCAATCCCTCGATTAACGAGTTTTTTACAAGCCGACCTCAACATGTTTTCGCTTGCATTTGGCGGTCCACCAGCTGTAGTATTAGTCCGCCAATACAGTAATCAGTCTTAGGGCTTAAATTCCATACTATTTTAGTAAATATCAAAAAGTTTATGCTATTCAATAATTTTAAAAGTTTAATATTAAAATTTTTTAGTGATTTTAACAATTATTGAACATAATTGCAGGTAAAGAAACTAGTTTCTGGCACGCCATCCAGCATGTTAACACACAAACAGGCGTTAGTCTCTCTCTCTCTTTTCAGTGGAGGTAACATATTGCTTGAGACTCTCTTCAACTAAATGCTTTTTTTATGTGTTTCCAAGCAAATTATTGGTCATTTTGAAATTTATTTTACATATTGACAATATATAATGCAGTGCAGTGTTGATTTAAAGAAAATAATCTTGAATTACACCAAGAGAACTAAAATTTTATGGGTGAAATAGCACCATGGGGTCACTTCTCTTCCACCCCAATGCCTTCTCTTCTCCCTTCTCCTCCACCCCCATTCTAATTCCCATCATAATCCAGGAGCCTTCTACATACACACCTCAAAGTAAGTGTACTTTTCTACCTTTCTTGTTGAATTTAGGCAATTTTCGGTGAGCTGGAACCAATTACCTAAAAACCCATTGAAACAATGGTTTCAGTTAACGAGTTTTTCGGTTAACGAGCAACCTGCTGGAACGGATTGTGCTCGTTAACCGAGGGACCACTGTACAGTACAGTAATTTAACTGCTGTAAAACGAGCTACCCACCCAGTTACATCTTGGGCGAAAAAAGGTATCCTTTTATACAGTACAGTGGTTGTCTCTAATGGGTGACGGGTAAATTAAGTTAAGAGTTTCACTCTCAGTGTGATCCCACATCAAGAACTAAATATGTGGAGTAACTCATACTTCTAATGGGTCTCACTTCTAACCCATAAGAAGTGAGAGGGTATGTGGGTCAATCACCTCAGCCTTCAGCCACAAAAAGGGATCTCAGGATTAAATCCTTCATTTATGGCCATATGATCCTTGATAAGTCAACCATGATTTGTAATAAACCAGCTAATATAGGCAGCTAGAAGATAATATAATAAGATGCTTAGGCTTTCTATGCCACAAATAAAAAATAAACTTTTTTTTTTCTCAAACACCAAGCAATTTATGTTGGCAAATCCTCCTTAACGTCACTAGAGATAAAGGTCATAGCCAAATACAGCACTATGCCCCTCATTGTAGAACTGAATTAGAAAACATTCCCATAAGAAAAGCCACGAGTATATTTCTTTTTTATTTGCTACTGATTATGTCATTGTACTGATTTTATCTTCCTTTACAGTGATATGTCTGTAAGATGGAACATGATTGTTAGGAAGAGTTGTGCCACCTCCTTGCAAGGAAATTTGTAAAATGTCTTTTATGGTTTACAAAATAAGTGAATATACAGTATACAAGTTTGATTATTTATTGAAATTAATGTGTTTCTATTGTCTGTTTTGTTTGGTTTCACCCAAACAAAACACCCAAACAAATTCTTATCTTATAAGAATTCCAGCAATGTAAATTATATTCTTCCTGGTCACTTCTATGACACTGTATAAGCAAAAAACATAAACTCAAGCTAAATGACATAAATAAACAAAAAAATACTTCACTTCAATCCCCTCCCTTCCTCCCCCCCATCTTCTCAGCCCGGGTTTGGTGTTTTAGGCTTAAAGTTTTTATCTTATACTGTATAATGTCACAGAATAAAGTTAGGAGAATATAATTTGTATTGCTAGAATCCTTGCAAGACAGCGGAAATTTTGAATGTAAACATCATATATTTTGCACGAGATAAAAATTTTTGATCTTTGTACTAAAATTCTTAAATTAGAACTAAAATTTGTTGTGGTTAACGAACGGTTCGGTTAACGAATTACCTTCCATAAGAATCTTCAATTCGGTTAATGAACAAAAATTTGATTAACGAAATCCTTAAGAACACCACCGAAGGGTCAAGACGTACCTGGCGCTCCTCTCGGAGCAGCCAGGTCAACTGTTAAGTTGGCCCATACCAACCCCCTCCCCTGAACCCTCCTCCCCACCGGAATATCAACAAGTTCTCGCCAGAAGTTACAATTTCATTTAGGAAAGGAACGGAACCAGTGTTAAACAGAGGTGAACAGTGGAGAACAGTGCTTAAGTCAGTGAGAACAACTCAACAGTAACAGTCGTACCCAAGTTAACCTTCACACAGTGAGGTCCCAGGTACCCAGTGATAACGGCCCGTGAGACCCAACAACAACCAGCGATGTGTTAATCCGTCTATGATAGGAAGGCCTAAGACCAAACCTCACTCATATAACACCATCTGTGAGGGAATTACTACACCACATGTCCCTCATAACACCATATGTGAGGGAATTACTACACCACGTCAAGTCCCTCATCACACCATCTGTGAGGGAATTACTCCACCATGTGAGGTCCCTCATAACACCATCTGTGAGGGAATTACTACACCACGTCAGGCCCCTCATAACACCATCTGTCAGGGAATTACTACACCACGTGATGCCCCTCATAACACCATCTGTGAGGGAGTTACTACACCACGTGAGGCCCCTCATAACACCATCTGTGAGGGAGTTACTACACCACGTGAGGTCCCTCATAACACCATCTGTGAGGTAATTACTACACCACGTGAGGTCCCTCATAACACCATCTGTGAGGGAATTACTACACCACGTGAGGCCCCTCATAACCCCATCTGCGAGGGAATTACTACACCACGCCAGGTCCCTCATAACACCATCTGAGGGAACTACTACACCACGTGAGTTCCTCCTAACACCATCTGGGAGGGAGTTACTACACTACGAGTTTGCTGTTCAACACCTACATTAATCTGTATGTTCACTGTATGTTCCTTTACCTTTCTATAATGAAGGCTTTTGTTAAACCACCAATGTATGTAATAAGTCATTTATGTCCAATGTATATTTTCAGTCTTCGGGCTGCAGAATTTTTTCAATAAACCGTTAATTATTATTATTATTATTATTATTTTGTTGTGAGCATCAGCTGATCAGCTGATGGGCTAGTCTGCCAATTCAGTAATCTGTTCTATGTTTACATTCGTTTCCAGTGGGGTAAATACCAATAAAGTTGTGCTCTTTAATATTTTTGCAATTTTTATATTAAAATTATTCGTCATTTTAACATTTATTTAACAGTTGGGCTCTGTTGACAGTGGAGTGAGCATCTATTTTGTTGGTTCTTGAATATTTTAGCATTTTTCATTGAAATTTTTGGTCATTCTGAAATTGAGTTAACATATTGATAATATATAGCGCAGTGTTGATTTAAAGGAAATAATCTTGAATTGCACCTAGTGAACTTAAAATTTTATTGGTGAAATGACGGCATCAAGTATGTATGTATGTATGTATGTATGTATGTATGTATGTATATATATATATATATATATATATATATATATATATATATATATATATATATATATATATATATATATATATATATATATATATATATATATATCTACAGATTTTTATCGGCGGTTTGATTA